>NC_056745.1:1396319671-1396474671 GCF_019279795.1 Protopterus annectens | reverse complement strand
CACATGTGAAGTGTCAGTGTCATAATGAATAAGGCACTAGCAGGGGTGTAGCCAGGATTTTCAAATTTGTACTCATATCTCCTAGACTGCTGCCCCCCCAACAAGCCACACCCACACCCACATTAACACTGCTGACCAAGCCACGCCCCTTCACATTGCTGATCTCTGAACAGATCACTGGCAGGTCTATGCCAGGGTAGCACTTACTTACATGAAGAAGCAGCATCAATGTTTCATTCCAAAGGTACTTCCTTAAGTCAAAAAACAAAATACCTTTCTATTTACACTAGGGTAGAGCAATCCGTTTGCCCCCCACCCAAGATTACTCTTCTTCCCCTTGCAGCTCCTAACCCTTGTATTGGCTCATTAGAGCTCCAGTAGTGCTGCTGACTAAAGGACTGGCAGGCTCTAGGCAGCACATGCTCCACTGTGTTGTGGTCTGTAGGTACAACATATAGTGCTCTCCCTAGGTAACACCCAAGCTATGAACCACAACTACCTCCCTTTCACCCGCATGGGTCACATGGCACTGGCTATTTACCCCTATGGCCTACACTCATACTAAGCCTTTTGGAATAGTAAACCTTACATTCCCAACAAGAAATACATTTTAGCTGGGTCCGGTCATACTGCCACTGACAATAAATGAAGATGTGTACCCATGGGAGTCAATCAAGCAAAAACTAAAGTTGTTGAAAGTTACATTTTACTACCCTCTCAAGCCTTTGCTGAATGGAAATTGGTTAAAGCAAGAAAATTACCCTAGGCCCCAGAACCGGTGGGACTGTACATGCTCTAAGGTACTATTTTGTTGTTTTTTTTCTAGTCTTATGATCCAGTCATAGTCTGAAAAAAATTATTGGAAAGAAATGAAAAGAAATTCAAGGAAGAAATAAGTTTTGCCCAACGATTAATGTTAAGAGCTAATATGATACCACCCAATATGCCGAGAAGACAACAGCTTCTAAAGACAAAAAGCATATCTGCAAATGCAGGCTCCCTCCCACAAAATGAAAACATAGTTACTTTATGTATAGCTCTATGATGTTGCATGCTGAAAGAATAAATGAAGACACTCAGGTTTGATTGTGAAAAATGTTAAAGAAACATTTACCACACGATTCTCAGCCCCCTTGTAATCTATTGTAAGTGATTTTGTCTGTACATATCTGAGTAGTGCTGGTTTCTGACTATGTTGGGTACAGGGCATTAGTTGGGGATGGGGTCCCTCTACTATACCTGTTTCAAACTTCCACTGTACAGAATAATTTACTGCCAAGCTCTATGCATATTTAAATATTTGCATAGGCACATCTTCTCCCCTCAGAAGTAAATATAACACTAAATTCAAAAATAAAGCCCTATGGGTAGCATAATAAAAGAAAAAAATACTCACTGCATGCAAAAATAAATGTAACTCTCAGAAAGCCAAAACCACTCTTGCTTAACTAAACAAGGAACTCAGAACTGTGATTAAATCAACCAAAGTATAATATGAGGGAAAAATATAAACCCAGGTAAAAGATAACCACAACCTCAAAGGCAACATGACAGTGTGCTGAACAAATTGTAAGTGGAACCACCTAAAAGGAATCGGAGGATATAGCAAACCTGCTGGCTGGTAAATTTAATCCAAATTTCACCCCTTCTTTCTTTCAATACTTCTCAGGAGATACCCTTGACCATATCTCTTCTGGCTATCATTAGCAAACAAGTCTTCAATGCACTCTCCAAGGCAAAGAATGCTACCTCAATGGGTCCTGATAATATCCTGGGATACCTCTTGGAAAGCATGAAATATGAGCTATCAAACGCTCCAAAATTACTGTTCAGCATTACCCTCCTAACGGATTTTATGCTTAGTAAATGAAGGACTGCAACAGTCAGTCCTCAGCACAAGGTTTGGCCTTCAACTGACCTGGATAACTACAGACCGTAAGTCTGACTAGTCTTGTATAGAAGGACATGGAAAGAATTATCATGGATATTTTAAATAAAGACACAAAGAACCTGTTTTCTTATTTACTTCTACAATGATTACAGATATTGAAATAAAATAGCACAAACACTGACAGCCATTTGCTAAACAAACAATGTGATCTCACAATGAAAACAGACTTAGCATGAGCAGTAAACTTCTCTGCCCTTGAAACTCACATTCATTGAAACGACATGAAAACCCACATTAAAAGAAAATACATCTAGCCAGTGGAGGATTAAGTTTACCTTTGAGCCATTTTCAAAATATAGGGCCATGCACGTGTTCTTTGATTCACCTTCCTGATTTATTAAATTACATTCCTTGTATAATACAGCACCATTTGGTAGAATGGTGTTTGAAATTTGTAGTTATGAACATTCTTCTACTAAGTAATGAAACAAAATATATGAATCGATAATGACAATCTACTCACTTCAGAAAATTTCAACCATAAAAGGCCACTAAAACTTTTGTCATTACAATCCACCAATATTACTCAGTAAGCACAATCTATACAGAAGTAAAAAAAGTCATGCAAATAATTCTGCGTTAAAGAGATCTGTAACTGATAAAGAGGTTGCTACTGGCAAACAACTTCGCATTTCGGTATTTCATCTACAAATACAGTGCCTGTTGCCCTCGAAGTATAAATTGCTATGCATCATTAAAAAAAAAATGGTAAGGTGGTAATATTGCAGTAGGGAATGACTGACACCTACCTATATATTTATATTTCACACCTAATTGTTGAACTCATATGCATGAAACATTACAGTGGTTTCAGACTTTAACACAATATCAGCATTCAAACTTTGTTTTTCCGTATATACATCTAACTTAATACAATACTCTGCTTTTGTGTCATATTGGACTGAATGACAATTGTTATAAAAAAAACATGTACAATGCATGGAAATGAAAAACATTTGCTCATGGGTTGTTTTCTTTGACAGGTGCACTTAAGTCCTTGTCTACAATGTAAGAATTTAATAATAAAACAACAAAAAAACAAGCAGAAAAGTAGGGATCTAACTACAATTGCATCTCCCAACAGATTACTACACAGCCACCCCCACCATTCTGTACTCTCCCACTGCTCAACAACACAAACATCCCCACTCTGTACTCTCCCACTGCTCAAAACATCCCACACTCTTTCTCCAACACTACATATTTCTACAAACTAATACACAAACTGCAAAAAAAAAAAGCATGACAACTTAATGACACTTTCCTAATTCCTCCAAAACTGTCTTCTACCAAGATGTGTTTTTATGGCATATGACAAAATTATTGCTAACAATCTTCTATTACACAACATAAATTTTCTGTAGTCATAGTTTTATGAACCAGTTCTCACTGCGATCCAATCTTTTGTTCTCAAAACAGGTAATTGAGCACAATAAGGATTACTACAACTCGTCATAATAACAAACAATGACATACCTCTAATTTTTCACTGAAATCTTCTGTGTATGGAACAAACCTACTGTTAGTGTCACACTTGTAAAACCAGGTACACCATCTCACTTCAGATGGCTCTTCCTCCCAATAAACAGCATGTCTCATTCGATCATACAGATAAACATCATAACATCCTCCGTCTGTACTCACTACCACATTTTCTGGATCAGGTTTGGACAGAACTGAGTGAATAAAGTATTTACACTAACAGCATGATGATATAGACACATAAAATACATGCACACGCACAATTTACTTACCATCTCTCTCAACAGAACAACTATTTTAAATTGTGCGTGAGATAAAAAGTTATTTGAAAAAACAAATGACGCGTGAGAGTGCTAAATAGTTTTAATGCGTGTTAGCATGCGTGCGACACATGAATGGCTTTCCTTAAAGGAGAAGACACCACTTAAGCTGTTTCACCTGGATCCAAGTGCTTGCCTTCTGCTACCCCTCCACACAAACACTGTAGTGAATTGTGTACAGTGCATACACCTCCCAACGTCCCTGGGCACTAGTAAGCAGGTGTAAGCACAAATAAGCAGTAGTAAGCATAGATAAGCAGTATTTTGACGGAGATAAAAAGTCTGAAGCATGAACGTGTCAGCATGAGTGACTGACTTCAATCCTAAGACCATCCATGTCAATTGCCAAGAGAATGAGGTACAGGACAAACATATAAGCTGAACATGCATGGACATATGGACAGATATATATCTGTAAATGTAGACAGATAGACAGCTATAGGTATATATATGTGTATGTATGACTCACAAATAAGCATATAACAGCACTCATACCTAGATAGATAAATATGTCCAGTGTATATATATATATATATATATATATATATATATATATATATATATATATATATATATATATATATACATACACATAGATATATGCATATACATACCTAGATCTATATCAATGCCCATATCTATCCCTCTATATATGGGGGTTTCACATATACAATTATGCAGTTTTTTATATATATATATATATATATATATATATATATATATATATATACAGATAGACATGTGTATAGCATTTGCACATGTGAACAAACTCCTGATCCACTCAGTACAACATACCAGACCATAAGCACAGTTAATGGGGGTGGGGGCATGAATGAGGGACACCTGGTAATTACTGCTCTGTAACCCGCCCCAGCCCTAATGGATATGTTGTGCAATCCACTATCCAGCACATGCAGTACATGACGTCAGGACCCTCAACAACACAGCTACAATGCTCCAACAGTAATCCAAGTTATCTGTACATGTCAGGATAATATCTGTAACATATAATGCAGAAATGTCAGTCTACTGTAGGGAATGTACAATGTGGAAGGGATACACTACAACAGTACAGATATGCACACACATCTATACATTGACAAGTATGTTCAGGTATACATATCTATTGATAAGATATATGAGATACATAGGTACATACACATATACGCAGACAAATGGTATTAGTAGCCATACATATGTAGAAGTATTGTAGATGTACTGGGTGCAAAGTATATCCCTCAGTCCTGTAACTGGTACCTGTGACATGTGTAGTGTGGCAACCATTCCCACAAAGGGAATACTTACATTACACATATACCCACTCACAATTCAAAGGACATGAGAGAACACACAGGTATGTATACACAGACAGTCTTTATTGGTGTATTTTACAATAATGTATGCCATTACTTACACCACATAGATTTGGAATTATTTAATCAGTGAGGAATGCAAGGCCCACACAAAGCAATAGATGCAAACAGTGCGGATATATAACATACTATGCTGTCCAGGCCAAGCCCTTCAATTCATACAACTGTAGACAAAGGATTTGCGGTCAAGATAAGTAACAATAAACAATAACAGATGTAGTTCAGCAGCCTCCAGTGACACCCTGTAATCAAGGCCTAGGGGAACATTTATTACCTGTGGTAATGTCTATGTATCTGTCACCTGTATGGACCCTGACTAACAAATGTTGTGGGAGTCCATGCTATGAATGGGATGATAGCAGGAGTGCTAGCAGTAAATAATGATAGGCCATTACCGAACAATCCCTAACCGTATCACAGCAGGACAAAGCCAGCCATATATGTGGAGGACAGAGGCAGGAACACAGGGCCATACTCGCAATATTGCTGTTAGACACCCTGCAAATTGCTGATGTTACAGGATTTGTTGCAACGTACATGCAGGAATAAGACATCAGGGACACAAATGGATGTAGCCATGTACTGACAGCATGCAACAGACAGATTGCCGGGGATATTTCTAGGACAAGACCTGTCTGGTGCACAGGCAAAAGCAAACAGACAATCCACTGGCCATCATGTGGATAGGCCCACAGTTGAGAGCTATGCAGACAGACTGCATTCCATCCTAAACTACTGTGTACACGCAAACACTGCAAGACCAGCAATATACAATGCACATAACAACACTACTCACTCTGTCTGTAGGTGTGGATCCTCTTACGATTATGTAGTTGGCCTGTGTCTGCAAGCCCTGCTGTAATAGGTACTGCAACCTGCTGTCTGTAACACTGCTGCCCACATACAGGAAGGATGTCCTCCATACTAGAAATGTGAAGGGACAACACCCACATAAGTCAGCAATTTATAGTACTCGGTTGCCATGGCAATGGTTAACTGAATCACTACACAGCAGGCTGCTTGCAGTTAGCAACTGTTGCACACTGATTGGTGCTGAGCCCATCACTTGATCATGTGCATCACCTACAAAAGCGAGAGAGGGGGAGTGGGAGAGGGAGAAAAAAAAAAACAGGATAAAACGAAACACACACGGTGGGAAAAAAAAAAAACCTACAAGCCAAAACCGGGAATTCCTCACACCCGTCCTAAAAAAAAAGGTATGTAAAACATAACTGTATGTAATTTAATGTAGTATGTGGTATAGATTAATAGGATATATGATGTTGAATGTTTGATATGTGCCATCTGTAGTTGTCCCTGTAATGATGTTCCGCTGAACAATTGCTCTGGACAATACTGTCTGTCCCTGTAAGCAGTGGGACATACCCTCCAACTGTGCAGATCAGCAATGAATGACAAAGATGTCAGCCATAATATCTGTGTGTGTTATGTTAGTGTGGACAATAGCTGGTGGTGGAAGTACTGCCATCATGATAGACACAAGGGTGTCAGAGCACACCACTTGCAGGACAGTCATGTTAATGTGTAATGTAGCATGCACAAATGCCATAGGTGTACAATAGGCATACCAGCAATCTTACACCAAATATACCACCCTAATGTTAGTCTGTGTTCACATGTGACACCTGTCTGTGTTGCAGCAAGACAGCACAGTGCAACTGTGAATGAAAGACAGCTACAGAATGCAGACCAGATGTCTGTATGCACTCCACATATAGATAAATACCTGTGTGATACAGAATGTGATGTGTATGTGTACAGATACACAGACACTCATATAGACATAGTATATCAACAACATACAACATATATATACACTTATATGTACATAGATGTATATTTATACACATATATATAGTGGCACTGAAAATGGCATGTAGGTGAAATAGTCTGTAACAGGCCAGCAAAGATAAATGTCCCCACAGGGAGCATGGTTACAAACACATAGCACAAAGCATGGCACATACACATAGCACAAAGCTTGGTACAATACAACATATGTCCCAATGGTAGGTAAGCAGCTGACATAACAATTGCATTCTGTGAATGGTTTGTTGTAGCTGATATGGTGGAGGGAGATAAATATGTGTATTAAGAACTATGGTAACCCTGCTGTATGGGTGGCTCAGATCTGTTTCCATCTTTATGTCTTCCAGGGAACATGTCACATAGTCATCTGCCTGCATACAGCACCGCTGAGACAGAGGTTATTATCGACCACCTGGTACAGCACTATGAACTGCTGTTTGGGCGGACAGCCCATGACCAGCAGGAGAGGACCGTCATGTGGAATGAGCTAGTCCACAGGGTCAATTATGTCAGACTGCATAACCACAGCTATGAGCAGGTCCGGCATCATTGCACCAACCTGCTTCACCATGAACATTGGCGTGCAGCTGCTGTAAGGGGGGACCACCTCACAACAGGGGGGGCAACCCGCCCTTCCACCCTCACCCATGTGGAGGAGTTCCTCAGCAGCCTTGTGGCACCTGGCCACCTGCAGCAGCAACACCTGGCAGGACACATTTTGGAGGTGGATGCCAACGAGACACCAGCTGAGGAGCATGCAGGTAAGGCCCCAGGGCACATCGGTACACCACTCTTGTGTATGCATCTGCATCTGTACAGGTACATCATGCAAATCTGAGATGTCATATACATAGTCTGCTGCTGTGTATTAGTAATAAACAGTTGTGTATAATCTGTAATATTGTGGAATTCTACTGTTGATGTAACGTAATGCTGCACTCACCTTTTATGACTGCCACAGCTGTGGCAACTGACATCAACTTTCACACACTCCTATGTAGATCCCTCCAGGATACCACCATGGCAGCAGCCCATAGCCAGTGAGTGTGGTTCGTGTTCATGCATGATGATACACTGGGCATGTAATAGTTCTGGGATATCCCATGCACACATCTAACACACCTACCCATACTGCATGCTGTACACATTCACGTTTTGTTGCTGTGAAATGTACTGCATCACAGTAGAGACTATGCTGGGGTATCGGAAGGGTACAACAGACACATGCAAGATAACTAACATCCTGTCAATGTGCAATGTGCCCACAGGGATGTGAAGTATGGCAGGACACAGGGCCTACAGTAGGAACTTGTGTGAATCAAGACCACCATGGCTGTAGCTGCACACAATCAGGTTAAGTAAATGTGGCAGACATAACCCTGACCCCACAGCACTCGTGACAGCAGTGTGTGCACTCCAAGGGATGTGCACATGAGTATACCTTGCAACCATGCAGAGGTCTGGGACATGTGTAGGGCACCCCCCACAGCCATGGTAAGGTCCGCTGGTTGTCAGTGTAATAGTCTTGTACTGGTCATACATGCACTGCTGATGTTGTGATCTGTAATGCAGACATCAGTCATTCACAAATGATAGCTGTTCACATATCATCCCAGGTATGAGTTGCTACAACACATAGGGGCTGTGAGCAGTGGAGCTGACATAATTGACAGAGTACTACATATGCAACAATGGTTTCTACACCTGTGAGGTATGGTGCACAGTACAAGGCAGCGTATCGAACAGGTCCACAGTAACACTTCGTACATGGGTGCAGTGTTATCAAGGGGAAAGGCCATCACCTACCAACACAGCCCATGCCTCACACACACATGTATAGTGCCACTAGCATGAAGTCACTATATTTGCACTGCATGCTGTTGAGCACCATATGTAATGCATTTTGACAGAAGGGTAATGGGAGGACTGTGTGTACAAATGCTGTGCAAATCCACATATAGGAGTGTGGGATGTGTGTGTGTGTGTGTGTGTGTGTGTGTGTGTGTGTGTGTGTGTGTGTGTGTGTGTGTGTGCATGTGTGTCTCGATTGTGTTTGTAAGTGCAATCTAGTGGAGTGTGGACGATGCATGCCAGGTGTGTGTGTGTGTGTGTGTGTGTGTGTGTGTGTGTGTGTGTGTGTGTGTGTGTGTGTGTGTCAATGTATGCACAGGGGATAGTTTGATTGACCACATGGCAGTGCTTCCCCTTGGGATTGTGCTGTACATGTACATGGAGCGAGACATGGAACACTCGGACAAGCTGTCTGGTATGTAAACACAGGACAGCTGATAGCATAACAAGGTCTGTAGCATGGAGCATGCATTGGGAGGTGAAGTACATACCAGGTATACACATCATATTGCCAGCAGGAGAGAGGTAACCGGCTACCCACATATGCAGCACTACAAATGCAATGGGGAATTACTACAGCACATCAGTGAGTGTATCCAGGTAGTTCTGTTGTCCGCATGATGGGTCATTTGTGCAGTAGATGTGGCATAGACTGAGCAAGACTGTAGTATGAGGCTCTGGTGTGTGACATATGTAGTGAATGTAGCAGCCCCAACCATATAGGGGCCTTGTACACCATTACTGCTGATTCACAGGGTACTACAGGATGACAGCAGTGAGGCCATGTACAACCTACTCCACCCAAGTCAGGGAGGTGATGGAGTAACATGTCAGGTGTTGTAACCACACATGTAGGCATGGAGAGGAATGATATGTTAATGGGCAGTAGTAATGCGTGTATATTAGCAAGTGTCATGCAGGATGGGGAACATATGTAACTGAATGTGGGACTGTCTGCAAACCCAGGGAAAGTGCGTAGTAAGGTAGCTGTTAATGCAGGTGTGTGTGTGTGAGTGTGTGTACTGTTATGCAATGCTGTGCATGTCTTAAAGTGTGTATTTGTTTCCCCCCACAGGTGGTGAGGTGGGTCAGTGTCCCTCCTGCACGCAAACTGAGATAGGTGTCCCTAGAGACACCGATGATGATGGTACAGGTGAGGCACAAGTGGAGTTGTCAGTAGCCGACACTGCGCCAACATGTGTTATCACCCTCCTCGCCACCCCAAGCCTGCACACAGTTACAGTGCCCCTACAAACCCCATCACATGTGGCCATAGCAGAGGGACAGTTGGCAGTTGGTGGCAATGACCAGGAAAGTGTGGTGTCCATGCCAATTGTGTCAGATTATAGTCGGCATAGCCAGATATCCGGAAGGCCACCACATCAACAGATGTACAGTGGTGCTCGTGGGAGGACTGCAGGTCATCATGCCCCTGGCAGAGGTGCCACAACTGGTACCACCAGGAGCATGTTTCAGGCCGTAATGAAGGCACAGGCATGTATGGAAATGCACACCAGGCAGGGTCTGAGGCTGCAGAGGTCTGCTTTCGCAGCTGTAAGTGTCAACCACCATGAACTCGCTGGTGCCTTCCGTGAATATACCGAGGTCATGGATAGACAGTGGGGTGAGATGGTGGGCCTCCTCAACCATGGTATGTCCATGCTAGAATGTGTGTTGGGAGTGGTGCGACAGCCGTGTGGACGTAGGCTAGAAACACCAGCAGCTGGCAGTCAATGTGGAAGTGCCAGGATGCCTTGCTGCTCCCGTAGTGGCAGTACCAGCCCCAGCACACCCCTGGGGCTGCTGTCCACACCACATCACAGCAGGCCTCATGCATGTGGTCCTGGCCAGTCCCAGGCAGGACATGGTTCCAGCAGACATATGTCATCATCAGGGGAGAGTAGCACCTCACAGTCTGTAACCTGCACCTGTCCATGGAACCCCTGGTAGGCACAGTCAGCGTGTTTGTGGCCGGAGGCAGTGAACTGCACACCCTGCCAGGTATGGTCTGCAGCTGTCCAACATCACCTGTATAGGGCAGCCATATGGCGGAACTGTGTGCATGCATACCCACATACTATGCAACCACACCTAGGGTGACTCCATACCAACACACACCACATCACCACGCCTCAATCAATGAACCACACCCCTCATCCACACACATGGTGACATATGTTTGGACCACTCTTGGCCTCTGGCACACCAGCAGCACACCCTGTGCATATGATGATACCTGTGCCACATCCCTGTCATCCATAACATCGATGCAGAGACACACTAATATGGTTGTGATACACACGGTGACTGTAATAGAGTGCTGTAATGTACTGCAGTGGAGACTGTAGTCAGGGGTAATGTGTACTGCATACATGTCAGGTAGTGTAGCCACGCAGCTAAGATGACTTTCACACACCCTGTGCATATGATGATACCTGTGCCACATCCCTGTCATCCATAACATCAATGAAGTGACAGGCTAATATGATTCTGATGCACATGGTGACTGTAATATAGTCTTGCAATGCACTGCAGTGTAGAATGTAGTCAGGGGTAATGTGTACTGCATACATATCAGGTAGTGTAGCCATGCAGCTAAGATGACTTTCACACACCCTGTGCATATGATGATACCTGTGCCACATCCCTGTCATCCATAACATCGATGCAGGGACAGGCTAATATGGTTTTGATGCACATGGTGACTGTAATAGAGTGCTGCAATGTACTGCAGTATAAGATGTTGTCAGGGGTAATGTGTAATGCATAAATGTCAGGTAGTGTAGCTATGCAGCTATGATGCATCTCAGCTGTTGGTAACACCAATTGTTATCCCCATACTGTTATCCATTTGTGCTGTAGGCATACATGTGTCAGCAGGAGGATGGTCTGCAGTCATATTTCACAAGGGTATATCAGTGTGGTGACACCATGGTCGTGACATATCTGGTGTACAGTTGCACACATGCCACAGGTATGTATAACAGTTATTGGCTATGCAAAATTGACTGTTGGCCTGCTGGTACAGGTATAACCTGCACCCTTATGTCAACCCATCCACATACACACACACACACACATCCTTACTTGGCGACACTGTGTCTAGACCCCTACCCAGGTATGTAGTGCTACTGAACTGTGTGGCTGTCATTGCACACACAATACCATCTGTAGGGGGAGGTGTGTACCAGGTCACATGTTACATGCAGACCATCCGCAGACACGTACAATATGGTAATGGGGGATGTAATGTTTGTATATGGAGAATACATAATGTGTCATACCATCATATACACATTGACTGACACATAACAGGTAGACACGCATCTTAGAGACCTGGTTGTATTATTGGTAGCTAACTAGTCTGTGTGTCTAATGTGTTACAGGTAGGCTGCACACAGCACATGTGTAACTGTGCTGAATCCTGTTATCTGTTACCTGTATGGGTGATGGTGACAGTGGCCACCAGAGAGTGGTACGTGGGCCATATACCAGTTATATCATGGTGTAAAGACAGTGTATACAGCACCCACATCCTGCACTGGATATTGTACACACTGGAACCCATTTGATACACTGACATACCCACTAACACACATTGGCCACGACACCAAAACAACCCATTGCATATCACAATAGTGGTACCACAGGGATATGCATGTGATGCACAGGCCACAGGCATAGTAGGATGTTGCATTGTGTTGCCACACCTATGGGTGACAACAACAATGTCTTTACTACTGTGTGGCAATGTGTATTGCAATAGGAGTATGTGGCCTCGGAATGGTGTACCCTACAGATATGCATACATGCACACATACACACACGTGGCAGACCTCAATGGTATTCCCATGCCTACCGACCCATAGGTACAACACTGTTGTGCTGGTACTGCAAGGCACATGTAGCTGTTAGGGAGGGGAGTGTAACAGGCTACATGTTACAGTAATGGGGTTGAGAGGCACCACACACTATACGAGTTGTACAAATAGGCATCCCCCCAGCCAAACACGTCCACCCTGCAATACACTACCAAGTGTTGAAGGTCCCATAACCAGGGCCTGTGACAACATGGGCACATGATGTTATCTATACTACATCCTACCTGTATGATGTCAGGCTGGTATTGGTAACATATCATGCAGTACAGTTTGGCTCCCATGGGTAATGTATTATGTGGAAGCCATCAACATTCCCAGGTTACAGATACACAGACACAAATATGCAGATACAGGTATACATATTTATATATCTATCTATCTATCTATATATATATATATATATATATATATATATATATATAGGTCTACCTGATAAGATCAACAAGCCAAAACAATGACAGAGAGATAACTGACACCAGAAGACTGACAAGCTGAAATACCGACACCAAAAACACTGACATACAAATCTTGAGTGCTTGCATTTGAGTGTGACTGTGTGCATTGCAAACTGTTTCTCTATGTGTTTACAGTGAACATGGAGATGTTCTACAGCAAGATTAAAGCATTTACATTTCTCTAGCTGGTATGTGTGAAAAGAAAACATCCTATGACTATTACGGAATGGGTTAAGGTAAGTGTGTGATTGTGACAGATGTTGGGGTTAGGGTGAGGGTAAGGTAAGTGTGCGATAGTGATGGACTTTAGGGTTAGGTTGCAGGTAAGGTAAGTGTGCAATAGTGACAGACTTTAGGGTTAGGGTGCGGGTAAGGTAAGTGTGTGATAGTGATGGACCATAGGGTTAGGGTGCGGGTAAGGTAAGTGTGCGATAGTTATGGACCTTAGGGTTAGGGTTTGGGTTAAGGTTAGTGCATATATAGTTGTGTATGTAAGGTTTAGTCTAGGTTTATAAGGTTTTTGGTGTGCTTGTGTTGCATGTGTGTGCTGTTCTGATGTTTCGATGTTGTCACATTTTGATCTTCCAAGTTCGAACTTCTGGAAGTTCGATTATATGATAGGAACCCTATGGCAGTTACTAATCTGCTTGTATTCTTTCTGTGCTGGTTATTCAGGCAGTTGGGAGCATGTTTTGTTAACTGTCAGGATTGTGCTTTGTCGAGCATGTCAACTTTTGAGTTTTTGCACTTTTGTTCTTGTGGTGTCGGTGATCTCGTTGGCCTTTTGAGCTTTCGGTCTTATCAGGTAGACCCATACATATACATGTGACTACACATACACACGCAGTTATATGTACAGTAAGATACATAAGTGGAAGGTGCACACAATATGGAACAGCCACTATGCCTACAGTTGACCCCTGAACAACTGGACACTGTACCAGCCATACAAATGACAATCATTGCCTGTAACATGCACCCACAGAGAGGTCATAGGTACAACACCACCCACAGGTTTCCAGACATGGAAACTTTAATCATGTACTATTACAGTTCTGCTTACCATGGCATATAGCTGTTCAGACACTGACAACTATATTAACTGAGTGATGCTACAGTGGACCAGTTATAGTCATACAATAGTCTGGAAAGGTTCACAGCTGTTGCTGTCCAGGCCAAGCCATTCACATTGTACAATAGGAAAGACACATTGGGCCACAGGATACCTAACAATCAACAGTATGTAATGCAGGTGTATAGTTCAGTAGCCTCTATCTACACACTGTACAAACTCAGTAGGTGGTATAGACATCATATAACCACATGGGTTGTAACTAATACATAACATGGTATAAGTGACACCATCACAAGCACACTGACAAACAGAGCAGTTTGTGTGGCAGGGGGCAGTAGTCCTGTATTACCCAGATCCATGTCAGTAATGTATATATAGGTGAAGTATATGGTACTGTACATCCAGATACCTTAAGGCAGCTCAGCCCTGATACCCCCACATTTTGTAGCAGCCTAGGTCATTTATGGTGCTCCCCCTAGACTCAGTAATACAGGGCCATATACCACTGTTACATACACTGGGCTCTGCAGTGCATAAGGGCACACATGTATTGTGTAGGTGATTCCCACACATATATGGCCCTAGCCCCACTGTATGTGTGGGGGTTACAATGGCAGTGGACTGATGGCAGCACTGGCAGTGTGTTATACTCCTAGCCCACTATGGATCAACCACTGATATCATGACATATGTGCAAAGCTTGGTATGTCGGTGATGGACATAAGCTGGAATACAGGCACATATGTGGAAAACTGTTGCCATATACTATGCAAGATGTTGGTATTACAAGATAGTCTGTAACATACCCTTAGTCAGGGAATTGATGGTAGAGACGGTCATGGATGTAGCCATGTACCGGTAACATGCAACACACACACTGCCAGTGTAATATCTGACACAAGACCTGTGTGGTGGACAGACAAGACATGATAGGCATAGCTCTGGCAGGCATGAGGATAGGCCCACAGTTGTGTGCTATGCAGATGGACTGCATTCCACGTCAAACTAGTATGTACACCCACACCCTGTAACACCAGTACTATACAAAGCATAACACAACTCTACTCGCAGTCTGGCTGTCTGTAGTTCCTGATCCTCCTACAAATATGTGGCTGTCCTGAGTGTGCTGGTTCTCCTGTAAGGGGTATTGCTACATGCTGTCGGTAGCACTGCTGCCGACACACAAGGCAGATGTCCATCACACAGGAAATGTAACAGGACCATGCACACATGATGTGGGGATCTATAGTAGGTGGTTGCCATGACAGTGTTAATTGGGTGTAGTACACATGTGTAATCATGTATGTCTGGCTATCTGGATAAGTATATGTACATATATTCCCACCATATGTCCTAGACATGAAGTATAGGCCAACCGCAGCCCATGTGCTCCCAGTGTTGTAGTTGCAGGGGATGTCAGGTATGTATAGCAGGTATACTAGTAGACTATTGCTACTGTCATTGGGATTATCTTCACAGACGTGGTGTGTGTGGGAGGGCACATCTGCTTATAACATGCTTGCCATTGGTTATTGAAAGACATCCAAAGGACATCATTGTACAATATCGCTGCTAGCACGTAATGCCACTGTGGACTGCAGCAGAGATAATGGCCAATATATGAGGAGGGTCTGACACAGTCTGTACAGTCCAGAGGTATACACATAAGCCCTTAGTGCTACACATGTGTACCATGCCTGACAATATGGATGTAGACAGCCATGTAGATGGGTATAACACATAACGACTGGTATATGATGTCCACCATAGGTCATGCATTCACACACCCCTGCCTGGCCTGACACAGTATGACCGCTGGTACAGGGGTACCATGACCACATACTACCCAATAGGTATTGTCATACATCTGCACTGCATCCCACTGCCCTGTCTGACATACATGACTGTTAAAGGAAGGCTGGCAGCGGGACATCTGTCTAGTATCTGCACATGACATCCCTCTGGGTACGTACACTCAGCTGCTAGGCATTTCACAATACACTGTGCAGGCTGCAAGCAGACTGGCTCAACATTGGCCTACATCTCCTAAGGGGGAATGCACAAGTACCTGCATATAAAGCAGGCTCAACAGGCATGTCACAGCACAGGGTAAGATACACTTGTGTGAAAGTGCATATCCACAACCAATGTGAACACAGCCACAGCCACATATGGTTAGCTAGCATGGTATTGCAGTATATGGACTGTGTGTTCTACACCATCCTCATATGTGCCACTCACAAATTGACCCTACATATACTGGCTTGCTGCACAGTTTGGTCTGGTGGCTGGTCTGTGGTATGGGACATGTGTGTTTATGGCCTTACAAACATGTACTCCACTACAGTACCATACAGTAGGGTAGCATGTAACATCTGATAGTAGGGGAACTAAATCAATGTAATCTACCACAGTCTGTACACAGGCTAAGGTACATATCAACAGTACACACACTGTCGACATTCACCATAGGTACACAGACCTCAGTACTGTACAAACATCCACAGAATGTGCAGGTAATGTCATGTAATCTAACCCCTACTGTACATAGCATGTGTAGCAGTCGGATATATCAGTGGCTTGTTCTCAGATATGATGTCACAAATTATGGTGTACAGCACATATGCGCCACTTCATGCACAACATATGTACAAAGGTTGACAGAGGTGTAGCTGGAAGCACATACACAGGTCCAATATTGACATGTTGCTGTGATAACCACATACATTTACTGTTGTTACAGGGTTGTTGCAATATATGTCCTTTGAGGGATATGATGTCTGTGACTATGATGCCTTTTTCCATCTACTGACTGCAATCCTCACACTGCCTACTGCAGTCAACAGCTAGATGCTCCATGGGTGACACATGCAACCATGGACACAATACTGCCCAGGCTGCAGATGACACTGCAGGTGGGGATTCCCCATAAACATGGAACTGACATGGCAGGTATTGAGACATGTACAACAGCCATATCCACACAAACACTGTTAAAGCAACATTACTCCTAATGCAGTATAGTGGCACTTACAGTCTGTAGTCAGGTCAGGCACATCCCACTCCTGTTTGTTGCACTGTTTCCACAGTGTATGTTGTTAGAGGTACACCACTATCCATCTGAGATGCTGTTTGCCACATGACAGATCTAACTCCTGCTCACAGTGGATGAAAAAGGCCAACACCACCATGATGTTCCTAGGTATTGGAGTGTGTTTCCACACAATTGGCTATGGGAATGTTACCACAGCTGTTTCACATGCAATCATCTCAGGGAGGGCTGCGATTCGTGCAGAGGCCATCAGCTGACCATGAGCATTACTTACATTACACATGCTGCTGCCTAAGCCAAGCAGGTGTAGGTCTCCATGTCGACCTGAGAGGGGGTGGGGGATGCAGACAGAGGCAAATACATGTCAGGGAGGGGTGGGAGGGTAAAACTGAAGCATGTTTGTGTCACACCCCTAACAGCACAGGATATCAAACCCCTGACAACTATGTAGTACTAGCACAGTTCAATGCAATTATTGGATCTGCCACATGGGTTACCTGTTGTGGAGCACTCAGAACATATATGTGATGGTGAGTGACATCTGCAACAGGGATACAGTGGCTGTATGTCAGGTGACATACACTTGCCTGTCGGCATGAACAGGTGCCAGCATCAACACAGCCACACTCTCACAAGAACACACACATTGACACATGTGGCAGGGCCAGGTGTATAACTCATTGGTTGTGGAATTGCCACATCACATCACTGTAGAGGTATCCCATGCACCACACAGGTCATATGGGGGGCTGTATGGGTGGAGGGTATGGGAAGGTGTTTGACATCAGACAGTGTGCTGCAGTATGCCCATGGGGGTTGTAGGGAGTGTGGATGTGAACATCTGGAGCATGCAACACACACACAAACACACAGGGTGCCAGTATTGACATGCATGGGTGCATGTCTGCACAAATGTGTGGTGTTCAACTGTGCCAGATGGCTGTCCTAGGCTAGGTGATGGGTGTACCTTGGCATCAGGCCACATAACAATGGTCTGCATTGTGGCTCAGGGATGTAGTGTCTGCATTTGCCCACACAGGCTGGTATTGTATCTCCCATCCAGTCACCTGTGTGATTATTGTGTGTGGCCAATGCTGTGCATCGCTTGCCATGTCTATGCTCCTTTGTCCATGACATGGATGGTGTCTAGGATGTGCACACCTCCCACATGCATGTAGAGTGACATGTGGAACTGTACCTGTGGTGTCCGGCCCATGTTGTGAACACAGATTATCATCAGATGTGCCAGGCCTGCCCACCTGTGGTGGGAACTGGTTAATGGCCAGCAGCTTTACCCTACTCCTACATTGAGTGCATGCTATCAGCATTCCCTGGTGTCAGTGACATCTGTCCATATGGGCATGTTATCAGGCATGATATGTCCGTTGTCGGTCACATGTGATGGCACCACAAGTGGTGCAGGCGTCCATTGGGGAACATAGGGGAGGTGCACTGTCTGCACACATGCCCTCTGTGGCCCACTGTTGTCACTCCATAGTTACTATCAGTGGCCAATATGCAGTGTATTACCCACATATTGGCTGTTACCTAGGCATGTGTGTATGACACATGGGTTGAGATTGTGCTCTGGGTAATACTGGGGTTGCTAACTGTGATTGCCTGGCCTTGATGTCACATGTCTGGTTATGGCTTTGCACCCCAGCCTCTCAGCCATATTACATGTGCAAAACCTGCTCCACATTGGCCACAGGTCACAACCACCTCTACACAGGATACGAGTTACACACACACATGCAGACCTGTCATGTTTGGGAGTAGAACCCCTACCTAACTAGTATATTACACTACAGCACTATGCAGTTATAGTGCGCACCACAGATATTACTGGATTAGTGTATTTCACAATGTCTGACATTAGCAGGATTGCCAAAGTAGGGCATTTGAAATGACTACAAGAGACTAGCCTAAAATGCATTGCTCCCTACACAGACAGTGACACACACAATACATCCAAGAACTGTCATGTGTGGGGATGGAACCCTACCATGGTTCTAATTCACAATGCAGCAGTATGCAGTTACAGGATGTGCTACGATGATTACTGGCCTACAACCTTCCCAGAGGTGCATTTCTAGGTGCATGACATCGGCAGCCTTGCCAAAGGTGGGTATGTGAAATGTAAGGGGTGTGAGTACCCTAAAAGCATTGCTCTCTACACAGTCAGACACGCATGCATACACACAGTTGGCAAGTCTAGGGTTAGAACTCCCAATTAACTCCTTAATGACACTATGGCTGTACGCTGTTATAGGATGTGCTACAGAAATTACTGGGCTGCAATTGTCCCAGAGGTGTATTTCAAGGTGCGTGACATCAGCAGCCTTGTCAAAGGTGGGTATTTGAATTGTAAGGTGTGTGAGTAGCCTAAAAAGCATTGCTCTCTACACAGTCAGACATGCACACCAACACAGACACACACTCACAGTTTTCAGGTTTGGGAACTCCTACCTAACTAGTTTATCACGCTATAGCAGTACGCAGTTATGGGATGTGCTACAGAGTTTATTGGGCTACAGCTTTCCCAGGAGTGTATTTCTAGGTGGGTGACTTCAGCAGCCTTGCCAAAGTTGGGTATGTGAAATGTAAGGGGTGTGAGTATCTTAAAAGCATTGCTCTCTACACAGTCAGACATGCACACACAGTTGGCAGGTTTGGGGTTATAACTCCCAACTTGCTCCTTAGTCATACTATGGCCATATGCTGTTACGGGATGTGCTACGGAGATTACTGGGCTAAAATTGTCCCAGGGGTGTATTTCAAGGTGCGTGACATCAGCAGCCTTGCCAAAGGTGGGTATTTGAACTGTAAGGGGTGTGAGTAACCTAAAAAGCATTAACTCTCTACATAGTCATACATGCACACAAACACACACTCAGTTGCCAGTTTTGGGGTTGGAACTCCTGCCTAACGAGTTTGTCACACTACAGTGATACGCAGTTACGGGATGCACTACAGAGTTTGCTAGGCTACAGCTTTCCCAGAGGTGTATTTCTAGGTGGGTGACATCAGCAGCCTTGCCAAAGTTGGGTATGTGAATTGTAATGTGTGTGAGTGGCCTAAAGGCATAGCTCTCTACACAGTCAGTGACAGACAGACACACACATACAGACTCACACATGCACAGTTGCCACGTCTGGGGTTTGACCTCCTACCTAATTACATTATCACACTACAGCAGTATGCAGTTACAGCATGTGCTACAGAGATTACTGGACTACAGCCTTCCCAGGGGAGTATTTCTAGGTGCATGACATTGGCAACTTTGCCAAAGGTGGGTATGTGAAATGTAAGGGGTGTGAGTACCCTGAAAGCATTGCTCTCTACACAGGTAGACCTGCACGCATACACAGACACACACAGTTGGCAGGTCTGGGGTTAGAACTCCCAACTAACTCCTTAATCACACTATGGTCATATGCTGTTACAGGATGTGCTACAGAGATAACTGGGCTACAATTGTCTCAGAGGTGTATTTCAAGGTGTGTGACATCAGCAGCCTTGCCAAATGTGAGTATATGAATTGTAAGGGGTGTGAGTAGCCTAAAAAACATTGCTCTCTACACAATCAGACATGCACACAAAACATACAGACAGACACACACAGTTGGCAGGTTTGGGGTTGGAACTCCTATCTAACTAGTTCATCACACTACAGCTGTACGCAGTTACAAGATGCACTACAGAGTTTATTGGGCTACAGCCTTCCCAGAGGTGTATTTCTAGGTGGGTGACATCAGCAGCTTTGCCAAAGTTGGGTATGTGAATTATAAGGGGTATGAGTGGCCTAAAAGGCATAGATCTCTCCACAGTCAATGATAGACAGACATGCACACATACGCACACACAGACTCACACATGCACAGTTACAATGTCTGGGGTTTGACCTCCTACCTAACTACATTATCACACTACAGCAGTACACAGGTACAGCATATGCTACAGAGATTACTGGGTTACAGCCTTCCCAGTGGAGTATTTATAGGTGGGTGACATCAGCAGTCTTGCCAAAGGTGGGTATGTGAATAGTAAGGGGTGTGAGTAGCCAAAAAGGCATTGTTCTCTACAGTCAGTGAGAAACAGACACACACACACAAACACTAACACACACTCGCCATGTTTGGGGTTAGAACTCCTGTCTAACTAGTTTATCACACTACAGCAGTATGCAGTTATGGGACATGCCATGGAGATTACTGGGCTACAACTCTCCCAAAGGTGTATTTCACATTGGATAACCTCAGCAGGCTTGTCAGGGTAGCACTATGGGGTGGGCGGTGTGTGCATGGCCCATAAGCCATTCATGTAGGGGTGACATGCCATAAGTGGCCACACATGGGGTCATATGTCACAGGTACATTGTATAGGGTTACTAGATGACTATGTCCTTGTACAGCCATGTTGCACAGCTGGCACGTGGACCACATAGTCTGTGGTGCTGACAGGTACTGGTCGCTAGTAACTGCAGTGTGTGACATCTGCACCTGATGTGTTTGGGGCCCTTTAGCTGTGTGCTGGATGGGACAGGTGTGGATGGCTCCTTGTCATGGTCACCCTCTTCCACACATCTATATCCATCTACCTGTGGCTTATTATGGTGTGTTGTCCTTACATATATGTCTCTATTCCTATCCACTGTGTGTGCAAGGCATGAGTGGTACATACTGACATGTGTCTGCACTAACAATTGCAATTGCCGGATGTCTCTGTTCCACTGGTGTTTGCATACATGGCCTTCATGTGTTTAAGTGTGTGAGCATGCCCAGTATGACCTTTCAGTATGTTGATGACTGACATTGCCTTCATTTCTCTAAGTGTGTGAGTATGCCCAATAATGCCGTCTGTTTTGCATGTGTGGATCATGTCCGGTGGTTTGTACTGCACAGCTGAACATTGTGTTGTACACTGACAGGTAGCATACTGTGTCTGCAGGGTATCCACTGATCATTTGGCATTGACTGTTGCAACATGTCTGCATAGCGGGGGGAACACCTGACTATTTCTATGTTTCTACACAGGATTGAGGGGGCACACCTGACTGCTACTATATTTCTATGTAGGGTGGGGGGCACACCTGACAGTTGTACACAGTTGCTAGGACTGTACTGGTATGTCCTGTAGTCCATTTCAGTCAGTAGTCATACCTATCATGCTGGCTAAGCCATACCGGTTTACTACCATTCTTATCTTTTGATTACATACACATTAGTTTCTGACTTCCTAGCCATCACAACTGACATCCCACTACCTGGCCTGCTGTAGTCTGTCTGTGTAGGCCTGGGGGGCTGGTTACCCACACCCATCATTCAGAGGCCATAGTATGTCATTTGTTTGTGTTTGTCTACACCTGTCCTACTGGCTGTGACTGTTGCTGGTATGTGACCACCTCCTGACTGGCATGTGTGAGTCCCTTATCTTGTGGGTGTCCCAGTATTGAGGGTGGTGCTGCAGGGCTGCCTATGTCGGATGCACATAGTACACTGCCTACACATGGTTAGGCACAGGTAGTGTAATGTTTGGCATCCCTTTTACTCTATGTGAGAGTCAGAGAGAGGCAGGGGCGGCTTGTGGTATCGGACTGTCGGACTGCAGTCCTCTCACCTAGAAAAAAAAAAAAGAAAAATCTTTAAAACTAAAACACAAACAGAAAAAAAAAAAAAAAAAGCACAACCGGATCGAGATAGACAGGTACCCAGCAATCATTGCTGCAAATGCACCCAGGAATCAGTGCGGGGATGACTGCACAGTAGAGGAGGTCCAGACTGCTTCAGCTACAGACAGATCCAATCAGGATTAAGAGAGGTGAGCTGCTCTCACAGGACTTTCATTGCACAGGCTCATTCAGGAGGTAGGTGTAGCAGGTTTTGGTCGCTAGCTGGATTGCTCCGTGTCACGGGTGGTGTTTGCTGCTTCAAGCTGCTGGATTGCTCGGCTGGTTTTGCTGCTTGGATTACTTCGCTGGGTGAGATGGGTTTTGCTGCTTGGATTACTTTGCTGGGTAAGATGGGCCATACATACATCAGGTAAGTGTGTGTGTGTAATGCCCCAGTTACTATATACTGGAGAGCAAATGGTGGTGTGTGTGTAAATTGGTGGCTAGAGAGAGCAAATGGTGGTGGATAGAGATACACAGGCTTGAACCCTATACCTTGGATGCAGGTGGCAAGGACCTGAATTCCCTATCCACCACCATTTCTAAAAAGAACTTGCAGACTTTTGCCTCATATTTGTTCTGTTCCTCATAAAATCTGTGGTTTCTGTATCTACATTTTCCTTGCAAAGTCTGTAGTGTAGTGGTGCACTGGTAGCATTGTTGCCTAACAGCTACATGTTCTCTGGTTTGATTCCTGGCTGCCTTCTGTGTGGTGTCTGCATGTTCTCTCATCTTGCAAAGATGTGTCTGGCATTTCTCTCTGCTCTGCTGAAAATTGTCTTTTGTTCCAAGTCAGACTAGTTTCCTGGTTAAATGTTTAAAAAATAACAGGCATTTGAATTTCAGACTTCATATTCTTCAGAAAGTACATGGTAACACAAAATTGTTCTAGCAGTTGTCTAAGTTTATAACATGGATATTTGAAATTTGTCCCTATTTTTGAGACTGTATTCCCCCCATTATTGGCTTTGTCCAGGTATTTGTGCTACGGTTGAGAGTTATCTATGGTGAGAACTGTATTCATTGAATGTTTGGGGGCTGTACCCCCCCCCCATTTACTGGCTTTATCCACATGTTTTCTGCTAAGAGTTTGAGAGCTGTAGTGAGAACTGAATTCACTGAATATGTTTGGAGGCTGTATTCCCCCCATTATTGGCTTTGTTCAGGTGTTTTGTGACAAGAGGTTGACAGCAATGCTGAGAACTGAATTCACTAAATGGTAGCCATTTACGTTTGTCTTCCTCTCTTTTACAAAACAGCTGATTTGGCATAGCGGCATGTTTCTCTGACTGTTTTGCACGGGGTCCCCTGGGTTAAAGACGTGGCAGTGAAATGTATGGTGGTAACCCAGCATTTTATTCTAGCAACTTTCCAACATTATACAAGCAATGTTTAAAATGTGTCCCTGGTTGTCCCCCCCCCCCCAATAAATTTCGTCTTTTTCCAGATTTCTTGTGCTGCAAAGTTCAGAGATATAACTGGGTGTCGAGTAAATTTTACAAGGAGCTGAGAGCTGCAGGGGAACAAAACTTTAGTGCTGCTTATTCTGAGTCTGCTTGCATTAATAGCACAACAGGTAGTATACTTGCTTTTGATGCAGAAGGCTGTGGGTTCTACTCCCACAGTAGATAGATGCATTGTTGATACTGTATTGTGTTGTAAAGTGGGTGGATGCTGCAGTCCTTTTTGGCAAAGATACCTAGAGTAGTAACTATGAACCTGTTATCAGTTTGCCATACAATCCCTATTGCGATATTACTAGCTTATTTTTTTTTTAATGCATGCAACATAGGCAATTTATTCCTCAAGGGCAACAGGCACTTTATTTGAAGATGAATAAACAGTGACATATAAAGTTGTTTGCTAGCAGCAACCTCTTCATGTTACAGATTTCTTTAATGTGGAATTATTTAGATGACTTTTACTACTTCAGAGATTGTGCATATTTAGAAAAACGAAGAACTAAGCAGTTGAGCACTCCCAAAAGCCAATTTATTAATCAACAATAACGTAAGCAAAGCACAAACTAAGCTTTCGGTGAGCCCAGTGTCTCACCTTCATCAGACAACATTTACAAGCCAACTAACGTATTTTATGTACTGAATTCTTAATTGGTTAATTACATTCAATTATGCAAAGACAATTTAAATTGTATATAAAAAATCTTGTTTTAAAAACTAGGACCATCCCATTAGAACTACTTTAAACACTTCAACAAAAAACGTTCTAAAAACGTTCTAAAACAACACTTACATATAATATATTAGATTTGCAATATGTGTGTAATATACATAAAATGATAAAACTACAACAATTACCCATCATAGTCTGTCAAGGAATATAATTTAATAATTTAATCAAAATAAGTTAATTAAAAATAGCTTAAAAATAAGTAAGCCCAACAGGTGAATACCTTACACTCATCGTGCATTATAAAAGCCTTATACCTACTTACTACTAAAATGCTTTCACCTTCAAAAAAATAGGCAACCCCTAAAACGCTCATCTTTTATTAGATAATAATTTAGTTTTATCATTTTATGTATATTACACACATATTGCAAATCTAATATATTATATGTAAGTGTTGTTTTAGAATTTAAAGTAATGTGGGACAATTGAGTAAGATAAATATAAAGTTCGTTAAATATGAAGTATTCTAAATACAAAAAGTTTCTTCTAAGAACTTTTTACATTTGATTTTTATAAGTGTTTTTATTTAACATTAATAAACCAGAACGTTTTTTGTTGAAGTGTTTAAAGTAGTTCTAATGGGATGGTCCTAGTTTTTAAAACAAGATTTTTTATATACAATTTAAATTGTCTTTGCATAATTGAATGTAATTAACCAATTAAGAATTCAGTACATAAAATACGTTAGTTGGCTTGTAAATGTTGTCTGATGAAGGTGAGACACTGGGCTCACCGAAAGCTTAGTTTGTGCTTTGCTTACGTTATTGTTGATTAATAAATTGGCTTTTGGGAGTGCTCAACTGCTTAGTTCTTCGTTTTTCTCAGTTTGTGGCTATCTGGTAAATTGTGCATATTTACTGTTACTGGTGGACTGTAGAAGGTTGAGTAGACTTATGATGGAAATGTTCTGAATTGGGTAGTTTTGTCATTGGTGCATGCATTTTGTTTCATTGTTTACTGGAAAAATGTTCAAAACAATAAATTTAAAATGCCGTCTAACAACTGTACTGTATTGTACAAGGAATATAATTTAGTAGAATCAGGAAGGTGTATCAAAGAGGACATGTATGTTTCATGTGCAAGGGGCCTATGATTTGAAAACAGCCCAAAGTTAATCTTTATCTGCCACTGGCAAAATGTATTTTCTTTGAATGTGCGTTTCAAGGGCAGAGAAGTTTTTAATGCTAAGCCGGTTTTCATTGTGAGACTGCGTTGCTTTGTTTAGCAGATGTCTTAGTGATTGTGCTGTAAAATGCAAAATAAAACTTCCAAAATTAAATCCAGATCATCATAGAAGTAAAGCAGTATGCACATTAGTGTTTATGGTAAATGGAGTGAAATAGCCAAGTAATGGATCATTGGAATGGCTGCAGGAGGGAGGGCTCCATTCGACCATGATTTTGTGAGGGGGAAGGGCGGCAAACTCAAAGACAGCCTCAGCTGAACTATACCTCCCAGTTATCCAGATTTTCACAGAATGAATAGATTTTTGCTTCTTATTTTTGGTTTGTTCCACATAATATTTGTGGTTTTCTGGAAAATCATTTAGAAATTAAGTCACTAAATAATGACACTGAGTTTCAGACTTCATAACCTTCAGAAAAATGCATGCTGATGTAAGACCTGTTCTATCAACTGTCTCAGTTTATACAAGAGCAATTTTTAGTACTGTTTATGTTCCCCCAATATATTTGGCCTTGTCCAGATTTATTGCATTAACAGGTTGAGAGGTACATGCAAATTGCTTTATAGAATTAGGCATAGCCAAACCTCTCAACTGTCCCCAAATCTGGCTCAAAATGTTGCTCTTCCCCTAATAATCCCTCCGCAAAATAGCAATTTTGGAAGAAAACATGGAGGGTTTACAATTTAGAAATCACTGTAATAATCAGAGTTATATATTACTTTTATTTCAGAAATGCATGTAGATTATTTTATTTTGTCAGCTGCTCAAGTTAGCAGTACTATTATTAAAAAAGTGTCCCTTCTTTGACAGGTTCCCAGCTGTATTGTATGGCTATTTTATATTTTTGCATCATATTTTTGGTCCATTTTTCATAAAATTGTTTTTTGGCAAATTAGTGGTAAATCATTAAAGACTGAAGTTAGAAAATAATGACAGACATTTGAGTTTCAGATTTCATATCCTTCAGAAAATTCATACTAATGCAAGACCTACTATTCTATTATCTTTCTAAGTTTATAAGAGCAATGTTTAAAAATTGTCTTATTTTTGGGCCTTTGTCCCACTTCTATGTATGGGTTTGCTCCGAGGGTGAGGTATGACAAATGTGTCAGGGCCATCAGTCAGCCAGAGACATTTCAAATTGTGACATACTTGTTGCACCCCACTCCCCCATGTAGTGACTCTGGATGTGTCCAAGCAAGGCAAGGAGCAGTTGTGCAGTGTAAATGTGCAGGGTATCCCCCCATGCAGTGTAAATGTGCAGGGTATCTCCCCATCCAACGTAGACACAAGTACTACAGTGGCTTTTCATCTGTTCTTGGTTTTGCAGAATGGTCTGGTTTCTGTCATATTTTTGTACTGTTGATTTATGCTTATTACTCAAAGTGCCTGTTGCTCTGTGTTTTAAGTAGCAATGCTTTAATGACCATCAGGTAAGCTTGTCTGAGATCATAACATGCAAGTAAGCTTTAATAAGCATACTGTTAAAGAATTGCCAACATTGAAGCCTTTCTGTTGTTGCCATGCAGAGAATACTTAACTAGATAATGTATAAGCGTTGGGTATTGAAATGCATATGACAGTATTTGTAATAAAGGACAGGATTACATTATTTTAAGAAGCTCATTACACTTGTTGGAGACTTCCAGTGATCTCTGAGGGCTTTACCTGTAAACTAAACAGAATGCCATGCATATGTGTGGTCCATAACCTGTACAGTAATCCTTTAAGCAATGTATCTTGAGCTTGTTTGCTTTTCATTTTTTACTTTGATCATGTTTTCCCCATGAAACAAGTAGATAGTTGTCAGGCAGCAGGTCTTTTTTGGATAAGAAACATTTTTACAAGTGGGGGCATCACAGAGATTGCTACTTTCAGCATGTCACTTGGTACTTTAATAAAGCTGAATATAAATTATAATGCAGTGCAAGGAGAAGCGGTTTGAGTTGAGTGCTGCATGTTTTTCTTATACTTGATTTTGACTGGCATTCCAGTAATGTATTTAAAAAGTAATTTATTTTTTCATGCCTCACAACCTTTTTGTTTCCATCTAGATATTAAGTAAGCTGTCAAGCAGCTAATGCATTGAAATATTTTTATTCTTTTATACTTCATTTGTCTTGATTGGACTCTCATAATGAGGGTTTGGCACCCAGGGCAGCATATTTAATTAAAGTTTAGTTTTTGTGGTTTTGAGCATAGCTCCTCCCCTTTCTAGTTGCCCGCACCCCTTCCCATTGACCCCACCCATTCGGCTATCTCCTGCAGCCCCCCTTTGATTTGAAGTCACCAGCTGCCACTGGAGAGAGGTGCTATTCCCTGGGTCCCTCCCATGTCAGAGTATGTGCTATGCATTGCCTCTTTGCCAGGGCCAAAGCATGCTGGGCATACCTCCTTCTGCCTACTGGGGCAGGCTCAGGTTGTTCCTCCTCCGAGCCACTCTGTGCCTGTGCAGGCCTTGGCATTGATGGGGGGCTATGTGGCCCTGCTCCTGCTGCCGCTGTTTCCTCAGGATCATATTGTGTGTAGCATGGCACATACAAGGACGATTTGGATACATGTAGTTGGTGAGTACTGCAAGGCTCCACCGGATGTGTCCAGGCACCAGAATCATGACTTGAGCATCCCAAACACATGCTCTATTATGAGTCTTATTTGTGAGTGTGCATCATTATGGAGTTCTTGTTCAGATGTGGGTGCGTTTCTGATGGGTGTCATCATCCACGGCTCCAGTGCATATCCAGCATACCCCACTAGGTGACCATGTGGGATGTCCCCATTGGCAAATTTCTGGTACAGCTGCATCAGATGCCAGATGTGGGAATTGTGATGACTTCCAGGGCAGCCAGCATACATGTTCAGTATTATGCTCTGGGCATCACACATGACCTGACAGTTGATGGAGGGGAGGCCATTGTGGTTGATGTAGACTCTACCCTGCTCACCAGGTGTTGCTTTGATGAGTATGTGCGTGCAGTCTATTGCACCCACTACCTCAGGGTATTCTGCTACTTGGTGGAAGAGACGCATATTGCTGGCCAAAGCCTCATGGGTGAGGGGGAAATATATGTGCTCACCGACATGTGCTGCCATGGCATCCAGGAACTGGTGGAGTACCCTGGATGCTGATGCCTGTGCGATCCCCATCATATCCCCAGTTGGGCTGTGGAAGATACCTGTAGCTAGTATTCCTAAGCCTACACATACCTTCATTTCCACTGGGATGGGTTCCCCTCTGTTAGTTCTGTGTGTCAGGCATGGCCAGCACAGCTCAACAATTTGCTGTAGGAGGTCTCTGTCCACCCTATAGCACTCCACTATCTCCAGCTCATGTAGCTCTTGGTAGGTTACCCTGCATCTGTACACTCTTCTCCATCTCCTCACTGTGGGTTGGTCAGCAGCATTCACATCCTTACCACCCTCAGCCTTTTCCGCAAGTTGTATGATATCTATTGCAGCCCCTAACATTTTGCTGTTGTGAGTGTTAAATGTTCCTCACTTGTTTACACCAGTGGTGTAGGGTGTGGGAAAAACCAGAGGAGTAGGTGTTTACATAGTTTATAGTGGCGTTCTGGGCTGGGCTGGTCTACTGCCTGTGTAATTGGCTGGTTCTGATATGTTTCACCTGACAGCGAACCTAGTACCCTTTGATTAACTTCCTACTGTTGCTTTTCCTTCCCATTGCCCTTCAGTTTCAGCCTGGGGGCACGCTGCACAATCAATTTACTCCAATGTGCTCACTGCTGCTATTTCCTGGGTTCACTTCCTTTATGTTCCTGTAGATCCCGTTGAGCGACGCGCACACCCACTTACACTTTGTCATATGTGCTGGGCAGGTTTAGACACATCCCCTGGCTTCGCTGTGCTAAGCTGGATGCAACCATGAACCACAGGGCTCCAGTCTACTGACAGTATGCCTGACACACCCACCCATGATGTCACTTACCTCCTAGTCTTGCACTCAGCTATTCATACTCTTACACTGTTGGGACCTGCCTCACATGTTGGGGAAAACCAGGATTCATTATCCTTCCCCTCATTTGCATAGGATTGCCTGCTAATGCATAGTTACATGTGTCACACTGTGCCTCCCCCTTAGCAACCACTATTCACTGGCCAGGTTGTCTTTTGCCTGCCATTGACTTGCGTGGCGGAATACTGATTTTAGTTAGACTGCTTTTTTTAGGTTTATTTCCTTATTTCCCCACCGATCCCATTTGTGCGCCGCTGCCCTAGGCTTCAACAGCCGTGATTGGTGGACATATAATAAAAGTTGTATTTTGTACATTTTGCATTGTTTGCAATGCCAATGGCCTTCTACTTGCCATTAGCATGCTTCCTCAATGATATGCAGCCTTTATTTGGGGCTGTCATGTCCCCATTTTGGAGTTTGCAGTACCGTACTCGGTTACTAACCGAGTACATTTCTACATTTTACTCTAGTCCTGCACGCCCTGATTCCTGCTTCCAGGATGGCAGATTTACCTCATTTGTATGGTTTTCACCTACAAATGGGGTAATTTGCATATGGGGGCTGGGAACGTGCAGCACTAGTGCTAGAGCGCTCGCGCACGTAAGTGGATCACTCGGCCACCATATTGGCAAAATTTCCTCTTACACTGATCACGCACGCCGTGCAAGCTTTTGAGAATGTGTGTGTGTGTGTGTGTGTGTGTGTGTGTGTGTGTGTGTGTGTGTGTGTGTGTGTGTGTGAGTGTATATGCGCATGTGTGTAAGTGTGTTAGTGTCCATTTAGCCGAGAAGATTACACTTAGAGCGACTGCTCTGACATTTAATGATACAATAAATCTCAAAACAAGAGATATAGAGGGAAATTAATTAAATCCAGAGATGGAAAACAAGAAGTTATAATTTGTAAATAGTTAGTCTGTCTAGACAAGCAGTCTTTGTGATATAGATGTTTTGGCAACAGAAAATATGAGAAACAGAGAAAGAAAGAGAAAGAGAGAGAGAGAGAGAGAGACCTCTAAGATTCTGAAGTACAGCAGAATTGGATACATTTTTGTTATACTGTTAAAACTGTCTGAACATTACTTTGAAACTTTTGTTCTGTGAAATTGTTATAGTTAAAGCTCTACAAATCATGTGATATTTTTTCATCTTGTAGTAGTGTATTAACTGCATACAGTATCCATGCATTCTAACATTGTATCTTGACAATGAAAATATAGGCAGCCACACTCCTGTAGGCAAATGCTGTGCTGTAAAAAATGCCAAATGTAAACCACAGAATAAAACATACAGCTACAGCAACCATGCAGCAGTTCGTTAGTATTCCAAAGCGATATAATCCAAGATATTCAAGCTTTGAAAAATAAAAGCAAAGTCCTTCAAATATATAAAAAACAGTTAAAAAAGTTTATTGTGCACAATAAACTTGTTTTTTGTATACTTGAAGGACTTTGCTTTTATTTTTCGAAGCTTGAATATCTTGGATTATATCGCTTTGGAATACTAACGAACTGCTGCATGGTTGCTGTAGCTGTATGTTTTATTCTGTGGTTAACATTGTATCTTATTCACTTGTTAGTCCCTGCCCTTCTCATCATTGTTTACTGGACATTATTGCTAATTCATATTTTCTGTTAACCAAGGCATATATCTCACAAAGATTGCTTGTTTAGATAAATTAACCATTTACAAATTATAACTTCATGTTTTCCTTATCTGGATTTAATTTATCTCGCAACATGACTCCCTGTTGTAATGTTGGCACTCCAAATAGCAAGTGTCAATAATGTAAAAAAAACAAAAAAACATCAAAACTGCAGGGGAAGAGCATATCTTGGACATTGCTGTCCTTAACACTTTTTTTTTTTTAATTTTAACATTTGCTGACTAGGAAAGTCTGACTAGAACAGACCCTATTTTCAGTGGAAGCCTGAGGAGAAACACTCCAGATACATGTCTTTGGAATGTGGGAGGAAACCAGAGTACACGGAGAAAACCCACACGAATGTACAGAGAACACGCAGACTCTGCACAGAAGGTACCCCAGCCAAGAATCAAACCAGAGAACCTCTTGCTGTGAGCTAACAATGTTAACCACTGCACCGCCCAGGATGCCCTCTGCACCCCCTGAACTTTCTATATATCTATATCTATATATCTATATGTGTGTGTGCGTGTGTGTGTGTGTGTGTGTGTGTGTGTGTGTGTGTGTGTGTGTGTGTGTGTGTGTGTGTGTGTGTGTGTGCGCGTGTGCGCGTGTGCGTGTGTGTGTGTGTGTGTGTATGGATCTACATCTAAACCTCGAACCTCTTATAACCAAACTTCATTTTCACAAGATGAAAACAGTGAAAGCTCAAATACCTGAGCAACAATTTTCTCAGGGTAAGTAAACACTTGCCCAACAGACCCTTTTCTCCACTGTAGTGCGATCCCAGAGTTGGTATGTATACTTAGTGGGTATGGGGGTGTAGAGGGCATAGCCTCCCACCTAGGTGGGTTTTACTTACTTTGGTGTGTGTTTCGTGTTGGTTTAGGGAAGTGTTTACTTACCCTGGGAACAATTCGCCATTTGGGTATTTCAGCTTTTGCTTTTTTCATGCTGTGAAAATGAAGATCGGTTGTATGAGGTTCAATGTTTAGAAGTAGATCTGTATATATATATATATATATATATATATATATATATATATATATATATATATATATCAAAGTCAAGTCAAAGTCAAAGTAAACTTTATTGTCGATCAGATATACATAGCACTGCAAGCTGAGCGAAATTACGTTGCTTTGGTCCCCTTGCAAGACATAACAATGAACACATAGTTTGAATGACAGCATGACTAATGCACATACAGTAACCCAAACTATGCCACTCCCCTTCCTAAAATTAAATCATCTCCCTCCTAACCACATCAAAGCAGAAAAAGAGTGTCTCCTCATTTAAACACTTACTCTACTTCAAACCACTACTTCTATCAGGAGACATCCATCCTAACCCAGGCCCCTCCCAACCTACCATAAATAATAATCCTCTTGTACAAACATCTACTAACCTCACCCCCTTAAAAAAACAAGTATACTTCTGCTCTATAAACCTCAGGAGTGTAGTAAATAAAGTACATGACTTCCATCCCTGGTTAGCTAACTATACCCCTGACATAGTCACCCTAACTGAAACCTGGCTGAAACCATATAATAAAGATAGTGAAATTACCCCACCTGGCTATAACATCCTATGACTTGATAGACAAAAGAAAAGAGGAGGAAGGGTAGCCATACTCTTCCGTGACCACCTCTCAATAACTACCCCAAACCTCCCTCTACCCACTTTTTCTGCAGCTGAACTCCTACTTACCAATATTAAACTTAACAACTTTACCACCATAAGTGTTGTAGCAATCAACACCCCCCCCCCGGCCCGGTGATAATCTTATTATAATGGAGAACATCCTACACCACCTCTCACAGACCATCCTTAATGAAACCATCATTCTAGGGGATGTAAACATAGACTGGCTTACAATTCAAACTCCCCAAACTACCTCTTGTATCATCCTACATGGATATGAGCAACTAATCACTTCTCCTACCCATATTAGCAAGTCACACCTGCCACAGTCTCTCCTGGACTGGATTTTGGTGTCTCATCCCCAAAATTACCACAACCCTCACACTCTACCAAATTCCTTTAGTGACCACTGCCCTATCACAGTAACTAGACACACTCCCCATTTCACCAGACCTTTCAGGTTTATCACCTCCTGCAAAACCTCATCCTTTAGCCCAGATTCTTTCATAGACAAACTCTCTAATATTAACTGGTACCATCTCACTACACTCCCCTTAGATGAGGCTGCCCACTCTTTCAACTCTAGCTTTCTAAACATCCTCAACTCCCTAGCTCCTCTCTGTACTATCAGAATCAAAGCAAACACCGCTCCTTGGCTGACCAAACATACTAGAGCTTTGATGAAAAGACATGACAAGATATGGAAATTATGGACCAAAACAAAGACCCTTCTCTCCTACAGACGTACAAAGAACTTAGAAATCAAATAAAAAAATTATCAACAAAGACAGGATCAGCTTCTATGCAAACCCTCCCACTACCCTAAAATCTGACCCTAAAAAATTCTGGAACTCAGTCAATCATATACTGCATCCAGGAAACCCTTCCCCTCCCAACCCATGCCCAAATAAAACTTTTGAAGAAACTGCCACTGAATTTAACAATTATTTTATTAATTCAATAACTACCATAATTAATGACCTCCCCACTAGTAAAAATACTAAAAACCCCACTTTCTCATCTTCCCCTCCTTCTTCTTCTAACTCTTTCTCTCTTACATATGTCTCAACTAAATATATTAAATCTCTACTCTCCAAACTCAAACCCTGCTCCCCCTCAGCTGATAACCTACCCTCTTACTTCCTTCATATAGCTGCTAACCCCATAGCCTACCCAATATCCATCCTGATCAACCGATCTATCTCTGAATCATACATTCCATCAATATGGAAAACTTTCTATGCATTACCCATACATAAAGGAGGTAATTGTTCTGATATATCAAATTTCAGACCAATTGCTCTACTGTCTCCCCTCTTCAAGATTCTTGAGAAATGCATTCACAAGCAGATAATGCAATACCTTCTCCAACAGAACCTTCTAACACACACACACACACACACACACACACACACACACACACACACACACACACACACACACACACACACACACACACACACACAACATGGATTTTGTCCCAAACACAGCACTACAACTGCACTAATATCCTTCATTAATACTGTATCACTGGCCTGTGACAATAATAAACTAGTCTCATGTCTGTTCCTCGACCTGTCCAAAGCCTTTGACACTGTCTCCCATCCCCTCCTCCTAGACAGACTCTCTCACCTAAGTTTCTCTCCTCCCACCATATCCTGGTTTTCCAGCTATCCCTCTAACCATCAACAAGCTGTTAAATGTCACTCTGCTCTTTCCCCCCCTAAGCGTCCCAAAGGGTGTCCCCCAAGGATCCATACTGGGGCCACTGCTCTTCAATATTTTCACCAACCTTCTTTACACTTCTTGTCCCAACTCCACACTTGTACAATATACTGATGATTCCAGAGTCATCACCATTGCTGACAATCCATCTGACCTCCACTCTACTACCCAAGCATCATTCAACACCATAGAGACATGGCTTTGTGACAACAAATTAATTCTCAACCCTAAGAAAACTAAGCTCCTACTCTTCCTCCCAAAAAGCTCATCAATCTCAAAGCAACATTTTCCATCCTATATAGCACTAAACTGCTAGGAGTCATAATAGATGATCAGCTTAAATTTGATCTCCAAATCACCGCCTCTATCAAAAGGACTCACCAGAAACTTGGACTCCTTTACCAAAACAAAAGACATTTAACCAACTCAGCCAGAATAACTCTCTCCCATGCATTTCTTCTTCCCACCCTCCTTTATAGCTCTCAGTCATACACAAATCTTAACACCATACTCATAACCAGACTTGAAACTACGTATAATAAAGTTGCCAGATTTGCTGCAAGCCAAACCTACAAATCACACCATTGCCTATCTTTTAAACAGTTGCAGTGGCTTGAATTCCCTCATTTGCTGCTACTACTGCAACTGTTAATTATCCACTCAATCCTCTATCTACCATCTTTCTGCCTTAGCCTTCAATCAATTATAACTAAATATTCCCCAACCAGGACATTACACAGCTCAGACCAAAACTTCCTACAGATCTATAAACCCAAAACCAAATCAGGGTGTTTACTTTATAACTATTACCCTTCTACAACTTGGAACCAACTACCCTTAGAAATATGGCCCCTTAACCAAACAAAACATTTCAAACTAAGCACTCATGAATATCTAATAAATAAATGGTCCTGCCATTGTAATCATCCTCCCTGAAACTACCTAACCCTAGCTTGTCCCTCATCCCTCCTTTCTCTTCCACTGTCTGTCTTAATATCCATCTACCTCTCTGTCTCATTGCTGAACCTCTACATTATCTTACTACTCCATCTGTACCTCTACGTTGCCTTACTACTCCATCTGTACCTATACTGTGTATAACTACTTAGGAATAATGAAGTTTTCCCTACAGTGACATTGTACCTAAGTTTTTGTTGTAAAAATTCTGACATTGTACTCTACTGCTTTTCTGTATGATTTGTTGTAAATGCTTTTTGCAGTTTGATCTCTAACATTTGTACCCAACTGTTTTCTGTAAAATTTTATTGTAAAATGTTATTTCTCTAATTGTTTTAGCTGCCAATGCAATTTTCTTGCTGACTTTATGTAAAATGTTAATACTGATTGCGGAGCTTTTCTCCTCGTGTCTCCACTGAAAACGAGCTAATGCTCAGATGGACTAACCCGGTTAACAAATGTAAAATAAAATAATAATAAAATAAATAATAATTAAAATATTAACAACACAATAAATTACCACAATTGGACAGGAAGACATTAGACAATATTATACTAGTAGTATTGCAAGACTATGACACCACATTGTGACTGCGTAGACTATTGCACTTCATCAGCTGTAGTATGATATATTCTGATGTTCATATTGCACATGTATGATATGGTGATTCACACCTGACTATTGCACATTTAGGAAACAATAGCATAAAAAATCAGGCTAACTGTACCAGTTATTGAAGCAACTTGCCACAGTGATTACTACAGCTGATACTTCATAGCAAGTGGCATATTGATCTAATTATGTGCTGTCATTCCTGGCATTCAAGTTCAGCAGATAGAGGGAAAAAGCTCCTATTCAGTCTAGATGTTTTGCAGTGTAAGCTGTGATACTGCCTGCCTGAAGAAAGGTGAAAGTACATGTCATGGGCAGAGTGAGCGTGATCGTTGATTATGTTCCTAGCCCTTCCAACACACTGAGTCTCGCGTAGATCATCCATGGATGGGAGCGAGGAACCAATTACTTTTTCTGCTGTCCTCACTACCCTCAGGAGAGCCTTGTGGTCAGATGCTTTGCAGTTACCATACCAAACTATGATGTTATTTGAGACTATACTATTGTACTATACTGTAAAAGGCTTTGAGGATGGACTGAGACAGGTTTGCCTTCCTCATTTTCTGTAGGAAGTGCAGACATTGTTGTGCCTTCTTTACTGTGTGGCTAATATGAGTCAACCAGGATAGGTCATCTGAGATGTGCACCCCCAGGAACTTGATGTTTTTGACTCTTTCCACTACCACCCACTTAATTTCCAGTGGTTGATGTATCTCCTGACTCCTCCTGAAGTCCATTGTTAAGTCTGAAGTCTTGCTTACTTTTAAGGCCAGATTGTTGTTATCGCACTGGCCTATCAGATGCTCCACTTCATGACTGTAGGCTGTTTCCTCACCATTTCTGACAAGACCTATGACAGTGGTATCATCTGCAAACTTGATGATTTTGTTGGATTCATGCTTAGCCATGCAGTCGTGCATCAACAAGGTGAACAGCAGAGGACTCAGGATGCAGCCCTGAGGGACACCCTTGCTCAGTGTAAATTGATTGAACTGTTATTTCCCACACAAACTTTTTGGGATCTGTTGATGAGAAAGTCCGGGATCCAGTTACATAAGGTGGTGTTGATGCCCACCTGGATCAGCTTCATTATCAGATTCTAGGTGATAACAATGTTAAAGGCGGATCTAAAATCGATGAACAGCATTCTGACATCACAATTGTTTTCTAGATGTGCCAATGATTCAGTATAGCTATTGCATCAGCTGTGCAGCAGTTAGATCTATAAGCAAACTATAATGTATCCAGTGTTCCAGGTAGGCTTGAAGAGATATGGTTCTTGATCAACTGCGCAAAACACTTCATTTGATGTAAGAGCAACTTGCGGTAATCATTTAGGCTTGTCAACTGGGATTTTTTGGGTCAGGGAATGATTGTCGTATTTTGAAGCAACTGGGTACAATGGCTAGTTGCAGGGATATGTTGAATATATCTGTTAGTACAGTGGACAGTTGGGTAGCACAGTCTCTTATAACCCTTCCCATAATATTATCAGGACCAGCTGCTTTTCTTGGGTTTACTCACCTCAGGGTCTTCAGAGCTGCAGATGTTCTTAGACATAGCAACTCCTCACTCTGTCCGACAGGGAGCTTTCTGGCACAGCATTGTTACCCATATCAAATCTGCTGAAGTAGGTCTTTAGTTTGTTCAGAAATTCTGTGTTGCCATCACATGGGGAGGATGGAGGCATGTAGTCAGTTATGGCTTGAATGCTTTGCCAGAGTCATCTGGATTCCCTTTGGTCAGAGAAGTGTCCCAGAATTTTACAATCATAGCTCCTCTTAGCCTCCTTTATACCTATACTTAGATTTGCTTTGGCCTCTCTTAGGGTATCCTTATCTTTTGATTTAAATGCAGCATTTCTTGCCTTTAGGTGCTCATATACTTCACCAGATAGTCAGGGTTTCTGATTAGCGCACATGGTGATACATTTGATTACTGTTACGTCATCAGCCCATTTTGAAATATAGGCCATTACAGATTCCGTATACTTGTCCAGGTCAATATGGTGGTTCTTTACAGCTTCATCTCTGAACACTGACCAGTTAGTACATTTAAAGCAGTCGTGTAGTGCCAAGACTGCTCCCTCAGGTCATATCCTATACTTGTTTGGTTGTAGGTTTGCAGGAAGCAGCCTGATGGCCAGATGGTCTGAGTTGCCCAGATGTGAATGAGGTACTGCTTTGTATGCCAGTTTTACATTTGTGTACACCTTATCCAGAGTGTTCATCCCTCTTGTTGCAAAGTTCACATGTTGATGATAATGGGGCAATATGGATTTCAAGTCATCTTGACTGAAATCACCTGCAATTATATGGGTAAACTCAGGGTTCTTATTCTGGAGGTCATTTATTGACAGCTACAGAATGTTCAATGCCATGCTGGTATTAGCACTAGAGGGGATGTAAACAACTGTTATGCTGTTATCCTCACTCCATTGAATTGTCTAGGCAAGCAGAAAGGTCTGCATTTTAGTGACATGAGCTCAATGTTCTCTGAGCAGCGAGAGGCGATTATTTCACAGTTTGTATACCAGTTGTTGTTGATATACACACAAAGACCCCCTCCACAAGATTTGTCACAGAGAGACTGATTTCTGTCACTAGGAAATAATGACATCCTCTCCACATATATTTTACTATTATTTATACTGGAGTTCAGCCAAGGTTTAGTGAACACAAGTAAACACTTATTTCTCACCTTAGCTTGTGTGGAAAGATATATATATATATATATATATATATATATATATATATATATATATATATATATCTCCATGATCACCATACTGCAGAGAAAAGGAAATATACTGGAAAATGGTCATCTTGGACTGGGTGTATGTTGTGTCTTTCGGCTTTTCCCGGTTAGGGGTCGCCACAGCGGAACTCCGGTCCGCTAATGATTGGTAGTTGATTTTTACGTGCCAAGTTACCAGCCCTGACGTACAACCTTCAACAAAGGTATGCCCATTCACGCATGTCTCCATGCAGAAGATGCTCTAACTGAGAATCAAACCGGACAGCGTCTTACTGTGGGGCGACAATGCTACCGCAGCACTCTAAGTTCTTATTTTGGCCATTTAGTTTTATTGTTTTGAAATCTATTGCCTCATTAAATGTGAGAGCAGCCTCTTTATCTTGTCTGCTAAATGCATACAAACTCTAATGTAACTTGCCAAACTTTGATTTTTATAGTATGTCTGGACCCTGTCTTGTACAGTTTCAGTTTCTCTTCCTCTCTTTCTCTCTCCTTTTCACTCTCATACACACACTCAGACTCACATTCCTGCACACGCACAATGTCTGTCTCTGAGGTGTAGTCCAAGCTGCATTTTTTTCACAGTAGCATTTTTAAAAATTTCTTTTTTTCTCAGAGAATTGGAAATAAATTATATAATTCACTTTCTAGACACAAGTAGATATTTAAGCACCATATTTAACCTAAGTAACTTAACTCCTGATGAAAGGCTCATGCCAGCAGGATAGCCTGAGTAAATGAAAACCCTTTGTTGGTCCAATAAAAGATATTACATCATGTCTGTGTTCCAGTGTATTTTCTGTTACAGGATGAACATTATTTTTTCTTTCTTTTTTTTCCTTGTATCATTGGTGATACTGTAATTCGCTGTGTACTTTGACAGTTACATACCATCAAGAAAGATGCAGAGCTTGATAGTGATTTATTTTTCTTAGCCCAGTGCAAGAAAAGGAACATTATTCCCAAAGGCATATTTATAAAGAAACCCTTGTGGACTACCTGCATCTCTTTGTATGTGGAACAGCTCTACAGAAGGACTTTTGAGAAATTGAGGAATTACTTGATTCATGCGATTTATGCAAAGAAAAATCTCTTATACAAACTATAGTGTAGCACACTTTTCTCACTAGAATGGATATCTGCTGAGACAAATGCTGTCTTTCTGCAAGAAATAAAGATGAATTACAACAGACTATTAAGAATTGCTGTGTCCAAGAAGAAGAAGAAGAAGAAGAAGAAACTACGCGACCTTCAACATGCCATTTTGTGAGACAATCAGGATATGGATAACAGCACTACAGAATAAGAACCCTGAATACCTGTGCATCTCTCTATCTTTCCTACCAGGCACTGACTCCCAGTGAACTGTCAGTCCTTTTGAGAGTTCTTACATTTTGCCCCACTAAACCAGTTGACAGAGAGCAGTTTTGTGGAGAACATGAGGAATATATTTGCAGACAGGGACTTAGGGAACTCTTTCATGGTGCAGAAATACAGGAGAACAGAGATAATGTGAATTTAGAAATGGGTACAAGAAAATCTTCCATCTTTACTTCTCCAAGTAAATGCAGTGCAAAGCTTGATAGCCATATTGACTGATTTAGATAAGGTATGAATTATCAAATGCTGAATGTACAAAGACCTATTACTACATTTTTCCCTCAGAAAGAATTGCAATAAAGTTTTTGAAATTCCACCATGACATCATCTTAAAAGAGATCAGGGGCTACAGTAGTTATCCAGAACCATGTAAACCGTACTGCTGAAGGTAAGAGACACCTTTCTAATCACACAGCTAACTGAAGATCTAGTTCAACAGTACACAAAAACTTAAACAGCCTTGTTAAATCCTTCTTGGATTCCATCCAGGTCAAACTAACTGACCTCATTCTAAATAAGCCTAGGTCATGAATTTTCTACATGTTGCCAAAAATCCATAAGACAGGAAACCCAGGAAGAACAATGGCATCAGGCAAAGCAACCCTGACAGATGGGATTTCTGAGATTCTGCAGAATATTCTGGAACCACTAGTCAATGAGAGTGGCAGCTATGTTCAAGACAACTCTCATTTTTTTTCACGTTCTGTCAAGTTATCTTCACCCACCATCTAACACTGTTTTAGCCACAATGTATATTACATCATTCTGCACAAACATCCCAGATGAAGATGGAATTGCTGCCTGTTTCAAGTACTCACAATAAAAAAAAAACAATCATCACAATGTTACCCCAGCTATAGTGGAACAAACTATAGAATTTATTCTAACACATATGTTTTTTCTTTAATGGGAAACATTATTCTCAGACTATGGACACTGAAATGAGCACCATAGTGGCTCCACAATATGCAAACCTCTTCAAGGCAATCCTAAAAGAGGAATTTCTCCAACAGTGCACACATAGACAACTTTCTTATTTTCATTTTACTGATGATTTATTTATAATCTAGACACACAACATTGAGGAATTCCACCAAAGCTTCAACAGAATCCACCCACCTATCAAACTCTGGAGTACTTGACTTCAGGTGTAACCGTCCGGATACTAAGGTTATTATTCATTTTTTAATTTCTCCAAATCTTTTGGGTTTCTAATACCATGATGGGAATGGACCCCATTCCTAAGTCAAAATATGATTAAAGTTCATAAAATTATTATTATTTTCCTCTTTGATGTAAGCCAAAAGTGCTGTTCGCAGCACCCACAATGTGCCCAGTAATGAATCCTTCTGCAGTTCATATGGGAGTTACATGTATTGTATCATATCTAAATACGATTGTACATTCTTTTTTATAAGACCCATTGCTCCTACTACTAATGGGACTGTCTGGGTATCTTTCTTCCACATTGCTCTCATTTCTACCTGCAAATCCTGATATTTTATGACTTTGTGTCTCTTTGTATGCAAGACACTGTAGTCACTGGTTGTGGTGATTTCAGTGATCAATGCTAATTTTGTCTTTTTATGTAGACCACTATATCCAGTTTTCTAGCCTCTATCTTTTGAATTGTTAGTAATGAATGATCCCATGTGATGTAAACTTCATCATTTTCTATGATACTTTGTGGCTTATGTTTCCAGTGTTTTTCAGCCACTTTAATACCATGTTTGCACACTCCTCAGTGCAACAATCTTGCCACATTATTATGCCTTTCAGTATATAGTCTTTCTGCCATTAGTATGTCACTACCAGCAACAAGGTGTGCAACTGTTTCCAATTTGGTTTTACAAAACCTACATTTGTCTTTTTCTCTGTCATGTTCAGTGGACTTTGTAAACCAGCGTGTATACAGCTCACTTTCTTAGGCTACCAATATTAACCTTCTATCTCTTGGCTTGAATTCGCCTCTCCTTAACCATTCCTGCATTTGTTCCTGATCAACATGAGGTTCTTCCAGAAGTTTTCTGTACTTGCAACTATATTTATGCATTTTCCACATTTTTTGCCTTCTCATCTGGTCTTTCACCTTATATCCTTTCTTTTGTTATTTGGCACGTTCATTTGCTGCCTGATTTTTATCTACTTCTGGTTTGATTTCCATTCCTGCTTGACACCTATATGCATCTGCTAGATTAAGCAGAGAAGTCATCTTAGATTTATTCTCCTCATGTTTCAAAATTTTCACTATGTTTGGGTCTTGTGAGGTCAGCAGATATGTGTGGTGTCCCATGATTGCAGATCTCTATATGTAATTGATTTCAAGGAGGCCCATCCCTCCTTCAGAACGGGGAATATGTAATCTTGGTATGCACTGATTTTTATAGATCATTTGGTGAGCATGAAGCATCTTTCTTGTTTCCCTGTCTGATCTATCCAACATGTTTTAGGGCCAGTCACTCACCCAAAACTCACAATGTCTTTTTATGTAGACCACTATATCCAGTTTTATTGGTTTATAGCTTGGATTTTGTTCCTAGATGTCAACACTGTTTTGATGATTAATTTAAGTCTTCTAAAGTATTCCTTACTAAGTTTTATTTGCATTTGTTCATGTTTTATTGTTGGTTCTTCATCAATTCCCAAATATTTATACACTCCCTCTTGCTCAAGTTCTTTTATATTGCATTCTTGTCCCAAACTGATGTTTTTTCTGGTACTGCAGTTTTTCTGCTTTAAAGGTTTCTTTTGCACATTTATCAAGACCAAATGACATTCTAATATCATCTGAAAATGTTTTGACAACTTGCAGTTGTGCTTTAAGTTCCTCATCTGATGAGCTATACAGTTTTAAATCAGTGAAAAGAGAAGATGAGAAGTCTTTACACTTTGGTGTTTTCTAGGAGCCAAATTGTAGCCATTGCCTAAGCTATTAAGTAAACAGCTTAATGGGTTATTGGCAAGGCAGAATAGCAATGGTGACAGAGAGTCACTCTGGAATATCCCCCTTTGAATTTTTATCCCTGGGATAATAATGTGTCCTTTATCATTGCTTAATTGCAGTATAGTCTACCACTGTTTCATGGTCACTGTAATGTCGTTGGTCAGTGTAGGGTGTATCTTATACATTTTAACTACTCTTTTATCCATGAATGTGGGATACTATCAAATGCTTTTTTATAGTTAATCCATGCCATACTTAAATTCGCACCCTTTTTACAGTTCTCCAGTATGACTTTATTTAACAACAAATGATCCTTTGTTCCATGACTTTCTTTTATTGCACTTTTGTTCTATTGCCATCATTGAGTTTTCTTCTAAATGACTATAAACTCTGTCAGCATCAGTTCCCACGTATAGTTTATACATCGTTGGAAGGCAAGTTATTGGTCTATAATTTTTAGGGTAGCTTGCACATTCAGTCTTAAGTAGGAGCATTGTTTTGACTGTTGTTAGCCGGGTTGGTGCCTGTTTGGGGTGCACATATAAATAGTTCTTACTCATGGCTAAATCTTCATGTAAAGATGTTAATACTTTTAACCAAAAGTTAAGTACTACATCTGGGCCTGGGGTTCTCCAATTAGAGGTTTTTGTTAACTTTGTTTCAATCTCTCTGGTTGTTACTTCATCCCATTTCATATCCTGCACCTTTAAACTTCTTATTCTTTGTTTTACTTCTTCTATCCATTTAGCATCTTTGTTATGTTTCACAGGGTCTTCATAGCTACTTCTCCAAAATGTATCTGTTTCCTCTTTCTTTGGTGGTCTTTCAATTCCTTTTATCTTGTTTCCCAGTTCTCTATAAAACTTTTTTGGGTCATCAATAAATTGCTTATTTTGTACTTTTCCTTTATATTTATCTGTGTATCGTTTTTTTCCCACCTGTGCTGAGATTTTTCTGTTTGTTATTTGTGATACTGCATGATAGATCCTGGTCTGTTCTAATACTGCACATTGCTTTTATCACATCTATCTTTCTTATTATTTTTGCTGATCTCTCTTCTATATTCTTCTAACAGTGACAGTGACACTTCTTGTCTTAATTGCTTTATAGTTTTCTCTATGCGATACTTCCATGACGGTATTCGATTTCTCACCTTCCTTTCCCTCACTACCCTGTGTTCTTGTGGTAGAACTTTTATCAGTTATTAATTTAGCTGCACAGTAATATATTCTGTTTACTTTTGTTATATTGCATGAATCTCTATGGACAGTCCTAATTACTGTGTTCCTTTGTTCTATCAAACCTCTGAATTTTGGGGTTTTATTGACCTTCTGCAGTCTATTTCTTTCAGTGATCTTAATATGTCTATCTATGTTTATTAAATCAAGTAACTCTTCTATTAGCTCATTTTCTTCTAAACTGAGGGCAAATTTTTTTTGTTTTCTATTTCCTGCAGGCATTCTATAGAAAGTTCTATAGCATCTTCCTATCACACATTCTCTTCAATTTCTTCCTGTGCCATCCGTTGCTCTGTCATATGGGAACTCACTGGCCTATCACCCTTCAACTTGACTGCATCAGAGTTTCCTATTCCTTCCCTAGCAGTCTAGCTTCAAGTGAACATTTACACTGGTTTCCTGTGGAAGGCTCCAAAATATTTTTATATAGCACCTGACCAATTGCTTCCTTTTCCACTGGTTTCCCTTTAATCTGGATATCCATTTCTCTATCTTGTTATGGTGCTTTCTGAATTAGATTTTCTACACTGAATCCTTCACATCGCAGGTACTCCATAACCTCAGTTTCTATTTCTTGAACGTCTCCATTACTGATCTCCTTTTCTACTTTTCCTCTTTGTCTTCTTATTTTTTCTATTGTAAACTTTCCCATGTCTGGATCCCTTTGCCTGTTCATAGGTTCATAGGTTTATAGGTAGGTACTAGGCTATTGGCTCTAGGGCCTCTGTAAGCCTAGCCAAAAAGGTACCCTGGCTTTCGCCATCCAAGAAAATTATTTTCCTGTGCCCCTGTCGAGCAGAGCCCCAGAGGTGATCCCCGGGGTGAATTTCCTATTTCCCATCCAATCATCAAGGTTTTTCTTGAAGAGTGCTAATGAGGAGCTTTGTTTGATATACATAGGTAGTTTGTTCCAGAGTATGGGAAGTCTCTGGGACAGGAATCTATCCCTTAAGCATATTCTGTTTATTGTGGTGACAAGATTTAGGTCCCTAAAGTGTGTAGCTCAGAGGGATTGGGATTTCTTTAAGTGGAGCATGTCCAACAGCTCTGGGTTTGACATAGATTTGTATGTTAGGCAGAGATGTGATCGCCTCTGAGTAGGTGATATGTGATGGAGTAAAGCTGGAGTTTTTTGAGACGGTCTGTGTAGGGCATCTGTTTGAGGCCGGTAATCCTCTTTGTGAGGCATTTTGGCAGCCTTTCCAGTTGTTGTAGATGTCTTGTGAGGCACATACCAAAAGGGGCATTTGTACTCTATAATGGGTCTAATGAGTGATGAGTAGAGGGGAACAATGACCTCTTTTTTCCTGGATGAGAAACCTTTTGTTATGAGGTGTGCCACGTAGAAGGATTTCCTGACTACTGTGGTGATGTGATTATCAAAGGAGAGACTACTGTCCACCTGTGTCCCAAGGTCTTTTATCACACTTTCGTTGTTAAGTAGACTACCACCAATGTGTTAGCTCATGGGTATAGAGCTTTTACCAAAGGGGATGACAATGCACTTTTTGCATTGCGATTGAGGCCATGGCTTTGACACCAGGCATCTGTCTCAGTGAGGCCCTTTTGTAGGATGTCCACATCATTAGGAGTTTCGATTATGGCTCCTAGTTTGCAGTCATCTCCGAACTTCATTAGCCAAGGACCTTCTGTGTTAGCCTGTACTTCAGAAAAGTAGATATCAAACAGGAGAGGTCCCCGGACTGAACCCTGTGGTACTCCACTTGTCACTGGTCTGAAGTCGGATTTGGAGTCTGCTACTTTCACAGTATGGGTTCTGTCAGTGAGCCAGTTGGCAACCTATCTTGTGACATAGGGATTTATACCTAGTTTAGTGAGTTTATCTATAATTCCAGAGTGGGGGGTGGTGTCAAAAGCCTTGGTGAGATCTAGATAGGCTGTGTGAACCACCTTACCCTCGTCTACAGCTTTGGTGACTGCTTCAAAGAAGTCTGTCAGGTTTAGGAGACATGATCTGCCTTTTACAAACCCAAACTGGGTGGGTTCCAGAGTTTGGAGATTACCAATGTCTTTGTTTATAAGTTCCATGATGATACGTTCCATGGCCTTGCAGACCAGGCTTGTTAGGCTAATGGGGCGGTAGTTCCCAGGGTCTGTCATGGCTCCCCCTTTGTGGAGTGGGATAACCATCACTGTGCGCCATTCAGTAGGCACAAAGCCTGAGTCAAGGCTATGATTGAACATGGTGCTTAGGTGGGGTGCTAATTCATTCTGTAGTTCATGTAGAATGCAATCTGGGATGTTATCGGTTCCATGGATGCTGTGTTCTTGGCTTTGGAGAGTGTGGTTTTTACTTGTGCAGCCATGATTACAGGAACTTTGCATTCTTCTGGTATAGAGATGGGTCCTTTAGGGGGTGAGAGTGGGGGTAAAGTTAGCACAGAACCTATCTGCCAGGATGTTGGCAATATCAGTTGGTTCTGTATATTTAGTGCCATTGTGCTATAACTCAGAGCAGATCTGAGTGTTGCCATTGAGATTCTTTGGCGATATCTTTGGTGCTGCTCTTTTTTGTATTGGTTAGTTTTGCTTTCTCTTTTGCATAAATATTGCACCAAATCAAATCTCTCTTTCTTTCCCATGTCCATATTTCTTTTTTTTATACTTTTCAAAAATCTCTAGGTTTTTGTTGTTTATATTTTTACACTTCCTCAGATGCTTCTTTTTCCAAACAGATCAAAGTTTCTTGAGCTATCTACTGTTTTTCAAAAATCTGTTGTGTTAATGAATACAAATTTTTATTTGAAGCTTCTGACAGTTTTTCTTGTGGAACTATTTTTCTTTCCTCTAATTTCTCCCTTAATCTTTTTTGTATATCTTGTGCCTGGAAATTCTGGGCTTTTTGCATAATAATAACAATACATAATTTCTTTCTTACCCTCAATAGTGCACTTTATACTTCCACAGTGGTGCAGTGGTGCCAGAGTTTCTCCCGTTCGATTCTCAGCTTGGGTTGGGAGTGCCTTCTGTGTGGAGTCTGCATGTCCTCCCCACGGTTGAGTGGGTGTTTGAAAGACATGCGTTGAATGGGCGTGCCTTTGTTGAAGGTTGGGTGTCGGGCTGGCAACTCAACACCATAAAAAACAACTGCCAATCATTAGCGGACCGGAGTTCCACTGTGGCGACCCCTAACCTGGAAAAGCCGAAAGACAAACAACATCCTCAATAGTACACTTTATCATCTTTATGGCTCTTCTTTGGCCTATCAGTTTTTGTGATTTTTGTGGACTACTACTTACTTCTATAATGGGGGGGGGGGGCGTCCTCCCCCTGGGCCTGAGGCATTACAAATTTGTCTACAGGAAACCAACTGGCAGACAGATGTATCTGCTCAGAAGCAGTAATCATCCCAATCACACAAAGAAGTCAGTTACTTACACACAAGCACTTTGACACCACTGCATTTGTTCTGGTGAGGCATAAAGAGGCACGCAGTTGGCACAGCTAAAAGATGCCATGGTTGCTCATAGTTGCTGCCAGAGAGTTTGAAAGAGGCGTAGTCAGAGCAGTAGAGCTACTGTGACAACAGCTACTTCAGTAGAAAGAGAGACAGCCCTGTTAGAGAGTTTCCCTAGTGACAACATATCACCCAGAACTTAAAAAATGTACAAAATTGTAAAGGACCTCCAACCAATGTTCAGTGAAGATGACAAGTCAAAACATTTTTCCAGCACTCACACTGCTGTCATTTAAACAACCACAAAATCTAAAATATCTTCTTGCCAGAAGCAAACTTCTATAGACCAGAAAAGAAAATAGGCTAGAATGGCACAAAACTCTGCAGCCATCCAATATACAGAATGTGTCACATGATTTGTACTGCTTCTAACATAACAGTTTCACAGAACAGAGGTGGCAAAGTACTGGGTTCAGTTACTTGCATTTCCAAAAATGTGGTTTTATCTAATCAAATGCACAAAATATTTAGAGACAAGTTACATAGGAGAGACAGGCCAATTACCTAGAACTAGGATGAATGACCATAGACATATCTAGTTACAAATAAAATTACTGACAAGCCAGTGTCAGCCCACTTTTGCCAGTCTGATCATTCTGTGTCAGATAGGACTGTTGTTGTTCTTAAAGCACATTTAAAGCACATTTCTGCACTCTTTTGGAGAGAAAAACAATGGAGATTTAGTTAACTCAATCGTTCAATTTGACATTCAATGGTTTGTACCTGGATATTGGTTTCATGAGAAACTATACTACCTAACTTTTCCTTTCACACAACTAACAGTGTACATAAATAAGGTATATCGAAGAGCAACAAATGTTTTCCTTTTGGTAATGCATGACTTATGACAAATTTACTCAGAATTCAAACCACTGACTATTTTAGAATATTAACAGTAACTGTTAAGATTACTTTGGTCTATGTTTTAGCACCTATGTTTTGTTCATGACAAGAGACTAGCTACTTACACATAAGGCAACATTCTAGTCTGAACAGTAGTAACGATACACTTAACAGTCAGCAAGGCCTTAAAGTTTAAAATTCAGTATTCAGAGTAAATATATCCAGGGCCAGCTTTTGGTCAACTAGTGCCCTAGGCAAAAGGTCTCCACAGCGCCCTGCCCCCCCAACCAGTGCCCCCATCCTGGTCTATCTACACCATCCAGATTACTGGAACAGCACCCCTGCTAGAGCTGCGCCTTAGGTGGCCACATAGTTGGCCTATGCCTAAGGCTGGCTATGAATGCATCATAAATCTTCAGAACCTTAGACTCACATAACAACACTATTTCTTTTCTCTCTCTCTCTATCTCTCTCTCTCTCTCCCTCCCTCCCTCTCTCTCCTTCTTTCTCTCAGTCAGTTAAACCTCAGCCTGAGTAGTGAATCAACAGCATACAACATCCACACATTCTAAGCCCCTCTCTTGATCTCTAAGATCTCTTGGTAGCCCCTGCTTTTCTCATTATCATGAACTGAACATCATTGCTAATTGATATTTTCTGTTAAGCAAAACAACTATCTCACAAAGCTTGCTTGTTTAGACAGACTAACAACTTACGAATTATAACTTCTTGTTTCCTTCACTGAATTTAGCTCATATCCCTATACATCTCTTGTTTTGAGATTTATTGTCTCATTAAATGTAGAGTAGTCTCCCTGAGTATTATCTTCTCTGCTAAAAATCACTAACTCTAATGTAATATGCCAAACCTTGATTTGTATAGCATGTTCTGACCTGGTTCAACAGATTCAGTCTCTCTATCTCTCACACACACACACACACACACACACACACACACACACACACACACACACACACACACACACACACACACACACACACACACACACACACAATTTCTGTCTGTGAGGTGTAGTCTGAGCTGCATTTTTTCCAAACTAGCATTTTTCAAAGTTTCTTTTTTCTTTTTTTTTTTTTTTACAATTGGGAATAAGTGATGTACTTCCCTTTGTAGCACAAGTAGATAGATATTCAAGCACTGTATTTAATATCAGTAACTTAATAACTCGTGACAAAGGGTTCTTGCTAGCTCGAAAGCTTGAGTAATTGCAAAACCTATCCATCCACCCACATGCCCTTTTTCTCATTTTTGCACATGGGGTCAAGGTGTCACTTCAACAATGATAATCGTCTAGAGCCAAGGTTCACACTGACAAGTAGCCAAACTGCCCCAGTTTTTTTTCCGTACCATGCACACATGCACATGCACTCACACCTACGGACAATTTAGAGTGTCCAATCCACCTACTGCATGTCTTTATGTTGATCCAATAAAAGGTATTACATCAACTCTGTAATCCACTGTCTTTGTGTTTTTTTTAGTGAGCAACATGGCATTTCTTAAATTTTTTTTTCTTTCCATGAATGAAAATTCACAACCAATGATCAAAAATGGTGCAGACAGCATGTATGCAGCTTGAACATTCATTGACATATTTTATATGTATTATATTATCAAACATGACAAAAAATATTACCTTGTTTATTGTAACTTATGAAATTCAGTTTAGGGCATTAAATATAATGAATTGCAGCACTGTGAAGATGAGCTTCTGCTGAATGCTCTGCTGTTTGGTGTTCTGTAGTAACACTTATGCTTCTAAACTTATGAGATATTTTTGAGCTAGAACTTTGAACACATTTTTGTACTGTAAGTTTATAATGTGATTCTGTCAAAAGGTTGTCAAAAGAGTGGGATGTAAGGGCTGTTAATTATATGGTAACCTTCTGGATATGGTAGCCTTCTGGAATACCTCTGGAGGCAAAAAATTAAGTCACATAGCTTACTTTACATTACTTTCCCAAAACAGTTATTCATAACCCATTTGCCATCTTCTCTATTGGCCTTTGCCCTTTATGTTTCACATTAACACCGTTATCTCACATTTCTTCATCGTTTTCCTCCTCTTTCCCTCATCTCCCTGAAAAACCTCACCCACCCTTTTCTTTCTTTGAACTATGTCTCAGATGAAAAGGGAGTTATGTTGCCTTTGTCTATGTTTTGCTTACCCACAATGCCTCCTAATCACAATAGTTCATGTCCTCTACAAGGTATTTCTTATCAAATTAAGCTTCCTGACTTACTAGCCATTTAACACTTACTGAGATTGAATCAAACAGGATGGCCTTTTTATGGAGATGTGACAAACTCCTCAGTTGGTGGGATAAGTGTCGTTTATTGCTGTCTGTACTTTACTATTTTAATAAAGTAGCATGTAATAATCTGTCTAATTTATTTTCCTATTTTTCTTTTATATGTTGCCTTTTGTTTTACTTAATTCTCTTTCTAAAGAGTCAGTCATAGCACAGGTTGTGCCGAAATCATGACCGATCCACTTTGATACAGCCACACTGAAAGCTACTGGGTACCCATCAGTCACCAGGCCTACTTGTCTGCAGAGAGATGAAGCCACCCTGTGGAAGGTGACCTAGATGGCTCACAGGTGGCCTGCATAGCCTCCTCTTGGGATGAAAGTGAAGATTCCTCCTCTAAGAATGGTCCAGAGGTGTCCTCCTTGGTCACTCAGTGGACATTGTGCCAGCTGTTGAGGTTTGAGGTGGCCTAATAGCTGGATGCCCACACTGGCTCCTTGGAGCATCTTCTTGTGTGGCGTATTGAAACACATTTTTGGCCATTCACATACATTGAGCCACTAGAGACAATACCCGACTATGATATCCACCATGTGGGTGATTGCCATCTTGGTGGGTTCCCTCTGGATTGGTCAGGCAGGACCACTCTACCATTCCCTATCCCCATTACTGTATTTCTCTTCCTTATGTGTCATTCTCTATCCCTTGTTTGTTGTTCAGTTCTCCCCACCACCCTCTGTGCACCCTCAGTCACTCTATGCCAATCCACTGTCCCCCCTCTTTTGTTAGTACCTTCCACAGTCATAGTGTTCATTTTAGGTCTGTTTGCCTGTCTGCCTCTGATTCCTTCACTATGCCTTCCATCTTGTTTGTGCTTGCTTCTTGCTACCTTACTTTTTCTACCCTTTTAAAAGAGTGGAAAATTGGCACCTGTCCCACAAAAAGGATATACCCTTCTACCCTCACCTGTCATCCCTTCATGATGATTTTCTGCGGGTTCCCCTGCTTGGTATTCCTGATATCTGTCTTTACTGTCTCCCACTTTCTTCACCATTTGTGTTATACAAATGACTTGACACTTTGCTGTGTTGTCCTTGTACAGACTACCTACAGTACCCATGTTGCTTCTATAAGATGCTTCCTTTTGCACATGAAAGTGCCCAGTGTTGGGCATGCCACATGCCTGATGGTTTCCCCTGGGTTGGATAACTTAGTCTTTTCAAAACTGTGGTCAGCAATGTTAATGTGGTTGTGATGTGTCATTACATAGCCCTGTCCTTAGCATGACAGTGCTGTACTGGTAATCATACATACCTGTTCAGCACCTGTCCATTTTGATCTAAATTGTCCATGCTGTCTAGTGCTGCAAGATGGCATTATGATTTTTTTGTTGTTGTTTAATACCACCAAGCATGTGACCCTTTATGCAAAATTACTATATCTTTTTATGTGTGCTTTGTGTAAACCTAGTGAAACCTTGAACTTATATGTAACATTTATGTATGATAATTGGGTACCTGCCCCACAAGAAAGATATAATCATCCTCCCTCACCTCTCATTCCTTCGTTTGTCTTTCTGTGTGATCTCCTGCTTGCTATTCCTGATTTCTATCCTTACTATCTCCCATTTTCCTCACCATTCCTGATTTCTATCCTTACTATCTCCCATTTTCCTCACCATTCCTGATTTCTATCCTTACTATCTCCCATTTTCCTCACCATTCCTGATTTCTATCCTTACTATCTTCCATTTTCCTCACCATTCCTGATTTCTATCCTTACTATCTCCCATTTTCCTCTCCATTTATAGCGTATACATTGGCATTATGCTTTTTTTTAAAGAGATGCATAAAAATCATATTATTAACACTTTTTCCTTATGATGTGTCAGGCATCTGGATGGGTTCCCTCGGGGTTGCCAATAAGTATGACTTACACACTAAAGTCAGTAAGTAGTGTCTGAATTTCATCATGTGAGTTAAATCAGAAAATGTAAAATATTTGACATATTTTATTTCAAATATTGTCCTTCCCCCGGATTCTCAAAAGCCTGCACGGAGTGCAAAATGAGTGCAGTAGCTCACGCAGGCAATATGTCTGCCGTGTGATCCAGGAACAGCCGGCAGGGGCGTGCATGAGAACTCTAGCACTAATCTTGCACGGACTAAGCCCTGGTATGCAAATCACCTCATTTGCTGAAGAAATCCATGCAACTGAGGAGATATTGCAATCCAGGAAGCTTGCAATAGTCTGTGCAAGACAAGTGCAATCTGCAGAAATGTACTCAGTTGGTAACCAAGTACATTTCTGCAAATTCCAAAATGGAGCTATGACAGCTGCAAATAAAGGCTGCACATCATTGTGGAAGTATGTCAATGGCCAAGTAGAAGGTCATTGGCACTTCAAACTGTTTAAAAAATAATTACAACAACTTTTTTTTTTTTTGCCGATCTTGGCTGTTTAAGCATAGGGCAGCGGCGAGCAAATGGGATCGGGGTGAAAATAAACTGAAAATGAGCATTCTAACAAAAATCAGTATTCTGTCATGCAAGTCAATGGCAGGCAAAATACAACTTGGCCAGTGAGTAGGGGTTGCTTAGGGGGGAGGCTCAGTGTGGGACATGTAACTATGCATTAGTAGGCAATCCTATGCAACTGAGGGAAAGGTTAGTGAATCCCAGATTTTCCCAGGGTGTGAGACAGGTCTCAAGAGTGTAAGAGTATAAATAGCTGGCTGCAAGACTAGGTGACATCATGTGGGGGGGTGTCAGGCATACTGTAAGTGGATTGGAGCCCTGTGGCTCTGGACTGCTCCTAGCTTAGCACAGCTAAGCTAGAGGTGTGTCCAAACTGCCTAGCACTCTTTCAAACGTGTAAGTGGGTGTGCGCACCGTGCATCAGGTCTTACAAGAAGAAAAACTAAGTTAAACCAGGAAATAGCAGCCCTGTGCACATTTGAGCACTCTGTTTGCACGGCGTGCACACAGGCTTAAACTGGGAGGCAATGGGAAGGGAAAACAGCAGTAGGAAGGTAATCAAGGAGAACTAGCTTAGCTGACAGGTGAAATGTATCAGAAACAGCCAATTACACAGGCAGCAGCCCAGCCCAGCACACTACTATAAACTATGCAAACACCCATCCCCCTTGTTTTTCCCAAAAACTCTGCACCACCGGTGTATACAAACGGGGAAATTTTACAAAATGAAAGCAAGAGAAAAAATGTTAGGGGCTGCTTTTGCTATCATAAACCAGCATGTGCAAGAGGCTGAGGGTGGTGAGGATGTGAATGCTGCTGAGCAACCCACAGTGAGGAGACAGAGAAGAGTGTACAGACCCAGGGTAACCTACCAAGGGCTACATGAGCTGGAGATAGTGGAGGGCTATAGGGTGGACAGGGACCTCCTACAGAAAATTGTTGAGCTGTGCCAGCCACGCCTCACACACAGAACTAACAGAGGGGAACCCTTCCCAGTGGATACCAAGGTATGTGTAGCCCTAAGAATACTAGCCACGGGTATCTTCCAAAGGCCAACTGGGGATATGATGGGGATTTCACAGGCATCAGCATCCAGGGTATTCCACCAGTTCCTGGATGCCATGTCAGCACATGTCGGTGAGCACGTATACTTTCCCATCACCCAGTGAGGCATTGGCCAGCAATATGCATCTCTTCCACCAAATAGCAAAATACCCTGCAGTAGTGGGTGCAATAGATTGCATGCACATACTCATTAAAGCACCACCAGGTGAGTGGGGTAGGGTCTACATCAACTGCAAGGGCTTCCACTCCATCAACTGCCAGGTCGTGTGCGATGCCCAGGGCATAATAATGAATGCGTGTGCTGGCTGTCCTGGAAGCTACCACAATTCCCACATCTGACATCTGACACAGCTGTACCAGATATTTGCCAGTGGGGACATCTCACATGGTCACCTAGTGCGGGATGCTGGATATGCACTGGAGCCATGGCTGATGACACCCATCAGAAATGCACAAACACCCGAACAAAACCTCCATAATGAGGCACATGCACAAACATGAATCATAATAGAGTGTGTGTTTGGGATGCTCAAGTCATGGTTCCGGTGCCTGGACACATCCGGTGGAGCCTTGCAGTACTCACCAACTACATGTACTCAAATTGTCCTTGTATGTGCCATGCTACACAATATGATCCTGTGGAAACAGCTGCAGCAGGAACAGCATGGGGCAGGGTCACACAGCCCCCCACCAGTGCCAAGGCCTGCATAGGCACAGAGTGACTTGGAGGACGAGCAACCTGAGCCTGCCCCAGTAGGCAGAAGAAGGTGTGCCCAGTATGCCCTAGCCTTGGCAAAGAGGCAATGCATAGCACATGCACTGACACAATAAGGACCCAGGGGGTGACACCTCTCTTCGACTCGCACATACAGTAAAAGGGATGCCAAACATGACACTACCTGTGCTCAACCATGTATGTATGAGTGTACTATATGCATCCGATATAGGCAGCCCTGCAGCACCGCCCTCAATACTGGGACACCCACAAGGTATGTGACTCACACATGCCAGTCGGGGAGGGGCACATGCCCAACAACAGTCACAGCCAGCAGGATAGGTGTAGGCAAACACAAACAAATGCTGTACTATGGCCTCTGAATGAGCCCTACAGGTAACCCCTCCCCCAGGCCTACACAGACAGACTACAGCAGGGCAGGCAGTTGGATGTAAGTTGTGAAGTCTAGGAAGTCAAAAACTAATATGTAGGTAGTGAAAGCTAAGATCTGTAGTACAGTGTTATGCCTCTAGCCAGCACGATAGGTAAGTCCACAGACTGAAATTGTGTACCCGACATACCAGTACAGTCCTAGCAAATGAGTAAACATGTCAGGTGTGCCCCACCATCCTACTTACACTTATAGTAACAGTCAGGTGTGCCCCCCCCACCCCTGTGTAGAAATGTAGAAACAGTCAGGTGCCCCCCCCCCCCCACCGCTATGCAGAAATGTAGCAACAGTCAATACCAAATGACCAATGTATACCCTGCAGACACAGCATGCTACCTGTCGGTGTACAACACAAAGGTTAGCACCGTAGTACAAACTACCTGGACTTGATCCACACATGCAATATAGATTTCCATACTGGGCATGCTCACACACTTAGACGATTGAAGGCAATGTCAGTCAACAACATACTGAAAGGTCATACTGGGCATGCTCACACACGTAAACACATGAAGGCCATGTCTGTAAACACCAGCGGACCAGACATATCTGACAGTTGCAGTTCTTATTGCAGACACATGTCAGTATGCACCACTCCTGCCTTGCACACACAGTGGACTGGAATACAGACATATATGTAAGGCCAACACACTATAATAAGCCAAAGGTAGATGGGCATAGATATGTGGAAGAGGGTGACCATGACAAGGAGCCATTTGGGCCTGTCCCACCCAGCACACAGCCAAAGGGCCCCAAGCACATGAGGTACAGGTGTCACTCACTGCAGATACTAGCTACCAGTATCTGTCAGCATGACAGACTATATGGTGCACGTGCCAGCTGTGCAACATGACTGTACAAGGAAGTAGTCACCTAGTAGCTGTATACATGCATCTGTGGCATATGACCCCGTGTGTGCCTGCATGTGGCATGACAACCCCTACATGAATGGGTTATGGCCCATGCACACACCGCCCTCCCCATAGCAGTATCATGCCAAGCCTGCTGAGGTCATCCAATGTGAAATGCACCTCTGGGAGAGCTGTAGCTCAGTAATCCCCATGGCGTGTCCCATAACTGTGTACTGCTGTAGTGATAAACTAGTTAGGTAGTAGTTCTAACCCCAGACTTAGCAACTGTTTGAGTGTGTGTTTGTGTGCATGTCTCTCTGTCTCCAACTGTGTGGAGAGAAATGCTTTTTAGGCTACTCACACTCCATACAATTCATAAACTTACCTTTGGCAAGGCTGCTGATGTCACTCACCTAGCAATACACCTCTGGGAATATCATAGCCCAGTAATCTCTGTAGCGCGTCCTGTAACTGCGTACTGCTGTAGTGTGATAAAGTAGTTAGGTAGGTGTTCTAACCCCAGACTTGGCAACTGTGTGTGTCTGACTGAGTAGAGAGCAATGCTTTTTAAGCCACTCACACTCCGTACAATTCATATACTCAACTTTGGCAAGGCTGCTGATGTCACCCACATAGAAATACACCTCTGGGAAGGTTGTAGCTCAGTAATCTCTGTAGCATGTCCTGGAACTGCGTACAGCTGTAGTGTGATCTAGAACTGTGGTAGGGTTCCATCTCCACCCATGGCAGTTCTGGATGTTTTGTGTGTGTTCCAATGTCTGTGTATGGAGGAATACATTATAGGCTACATACTCCCAGTACATATTGAATGCCCTACTTTGGCAACCCTGCTGATGTCATTCATTGTGAAATACACCTTTGGGGAAGGATTTTCTAGTAATCCCTGTGTTGTGTCCTATAACATCTCCATGCTGTAGTGTGATATAGACCTAGGTCAGGGGTTCTATACTCACTTGTGGATGTTTTGTGTATGTCTCACTGTCTGTGTAGGGAGCAATGCATTTTAGGCTAGTCACTCACAGTACATTTGAAATGGCCTTCTTTGGTAATCCTGCTGATGTCATTCAATGTGAAATACACCTTTGGGGAAGAAGTACTTCAGTAATGTCCATGGTATGTACTACAGCTGCGTAGTACTGTAGTGTAATAAACTAGTTAGGTAGGAGTTCAACTCCCAGACATAACAGGTGGGTGTTTGTGTAACTCGTATCCTGTGTAGAGGTGGGGGTGAGTGTGTGACACCTGTGGGCAATGTAGAGGGTGTTTTGCTTATTTCTTTTATGGTGGCCCTACTATATATCACAATGTCAACCATACAGAGATAACAGATGTAAATTAGCTGAGAGGTTGGGATGCAAATCCATACCCATACATGTGACATCAAGGCCAGCCACTTGTTTGGCTGTGGGGGGGTGCCTATTCATACAACACATATAGTGTGTGGGGCCTCTCATCCCCATTAACGGTGCATGTGGACATATGTGTATTTGTTAATCTGACATTGCTATCTACAAATGCATGGCCATATATACCTATATAGAGTTATACATCTGCTAATATATATATAACTATGTCTGTATAAACCTGCATAGATATATATCTGCATACACATATGTAACGTGCTGTGTATATGTAGACATATAGGTGTAGACACATATATGTATCGATTTAGGCATATGCATGTATATATGTGCATATATATTGATATATATGCATATAGTCTTAGAAATTAGTATATATATATATATATATATATATATACATATATATATACATATATATATATATATATATATATATATATATATATATATATATATAGGTACACACACATACATCTAGATGTTAGTATACATTATCTGTACTGTTGCATGACTGGAGTGGATGATATGTTTCTACAAACATCAAATCTCTTTGTACCTGTCATGGCTTAGTGGCAAAGCACTTTGTCTATGGTGTGCAGGGTCCTTGGTTTGAGCCTTGTAAGAGCTGTTTATTTTGTTGCTGGACAGAACATGGCCAATTGGATACACAGTGATTAAGGCACTTTAAAGCAGTTGTAAGCATGTTTGCGTGGGTTTGCATAAAGCTAAGGTATGCCTACACAGGTTAAGCAATTCAGCAGCTAACTGAGTATAAGAAACTGTAACCAGACTTTAGCACTGCTTACCTATGCAAACCTGCGTACAACTGCTTTAAAGTACCTGCTCCATTAATGGGGTTGACAGGCACAAACAACATATGCCATGCATGAATAGGTATCCCCCCATAGCCAAACACGTCTGCCCTGCAATACACTACCAACTGCTGCAGATCCCATAACCAGGACCTTACACGGCAAGGGTGCAAGATGTTAACAGTACTCCATCCCACCTGTATGATGTCAGGCTGGTATCAGTAACATTTCATGCAGTACAGTCAGGCACATAAAGACTCCCATTTTGCAGTCATCTGTTACCTTTGTTAGCCAGAGACCTGTACTGTTGGCCTGTACTTCAGAGATGTAGATGCCAATCAACAGTGGTCCCAGGACTGAACCCTGAGGTACTCCACGTGTCACTTGTCTGAGGATGGATTTGGAGTCAGTTACACCTACAGTTTGGGTTCTGTCAGAAAGCCATGTGGCAAACCAGTGAGTGGCATAGGGATGTATGTCTGGATTAGTATGTTAATCTATGTTTCCAGACTGGGGGATGGTTTTGAAGGGCTAGACGAGGTCCACATAGGCTTTGTGGACTGTATTACCCTCTTTAATAGCTATGCAGATGAAGTCAAAGCAGTGAATCATTTCAGAAGACAAGACTGGCCCTTCATGAGCCCAATCTGTGTGGGGTCCAGTGTTTGAGGGTTGCCAATATCTGCATTCAATACATCCCTGATAATGCATTCCATGGCCATGCAGATCAGGCTCATCAGACTGATGTGACAGTAGTTCCAGGGATCACAGGTGGATCCCCCCTTGTGGAGTGGGATAAATGCAGCTGTGTGCCACTCAGTAGGCACCAGGCCTGATGCGAGGCTATGATTACAAATGACAGTTAGGAGAGTTGTCATTCCATTTTGTAGTTCATGTAGTACACAGCCCAGGATGTCATCTGGTCCCATGGATGCTGTATTCTTAGTCATGGGTAGTGCGTTTTCTGCCTGTGTGGATGTGATTACTGGGCAATGGAACCCTTTACGTATTGACATGAGCCCTTTTGGGGGTGTGAGGGGGGTGAATGTGGCACTAAATCAATCTGCTGGGATATTGGCACATTCCGTGGGAGCAGACTACGTAATGCCATTCTGTTGCAGCTCAGAGCACTTCTGAGCATTGCCAGTTAGAATTCGGACACAATTATAGAATGCTGTGTGGTTGTCTGTGGAATCTGTGGCGATTTTAGTTGCATAATCAGCTTTGAAGGATTCCATGAGGGATCTCAACATCTTACTGGAGCTGGTAAGGGAGTTGTTTGCATCCTTGGATTATCCTTTTTCCTTTAACAGTGTCTACCGTCTGTTGTATATTCTGTTAATGACAGGAGACCATCAGACTGGCTTGATTATTTCGGAGGTGAGCGTCGTAGTTCTATGTGGGATGTCAGGAATCATGCACAAGTGGCTGTGCTCATACAGTGCCTTAGTGCAGGATACATCAGTTGAACTGTCAGCTCCTGTCTCCATGGGTGTCACAAACATTGTCACTTCTGTCTTGAGTAGCATGAAGTTGGCCTCGGAGAGGTCTTTTACGTTTTATGGACAACTGCATATATATTCCTTTCATATGTTCAGTTTGATTAGCCTATGGTGGGATCACTTTGATGGAACCTCAGTCCCATGTACTGTTGTGATGGCTGAGTGGTTAATTACTGTGACTACAGTGTACAGGGTCCTGGGTTCATGACCTGTGAAGGCAGGTTATTTTTGTTTTGGCCAGAACAGCTGTTAATGCATACAGACTAATTAGGGCAATTTAGGTTAGTCACACTCACTACAATTCAAATGCCCTACTTTGCCATTCCTGCTGATGTCAATCACTGTGAAGTACACCTTTGAGGAAAGAGCAATCCAGCAATCTCTGTGGTGCATGCTATAACAGTGTACTGCTGTAGTGTGATATGGAACTCTGACAGAGGTTCTATTCTCACACATGGGAGTTGTGGATGCTGTTGTGTCTGTTCCTATGCTCTGTGTAGAGAGCACTGCATGCTTGGCTAGTCACACTCACTACAATTCATTCATTCTACTATGGCAAGCCTGCTGATGTCACTCACTGTGAAGTAAACCTTTGGGGAAAGATTACTCCAGTAATCTCCATGGTGCATTCTGTAATGGCCTAGTGCTGTAGTGTAATCACTAGTTAGGTAGGGGTTCTAATCCCAGATTTGATAGGTGTGTGTGTGTGTGTGTGTGTGTGTGTGTGTGTGTGTGTGTGTGTGTGTGTGTGTGTGTGTGTGTGTGTGTGTGTGTGTGTGCTAATGTATGCCATTCATGTCCTGTGTGGAGGTGGTTGTGAATGTGCAACAACTGGACCCAATGTTGAGTGTGTTTGTAAATTTTCTTATATGGTGCCCCTAGCATAAATCACAATATCCACCATGCAGGGATAACAGATGTGATATCAGTACATAGTCAGTCACGGGTACAAAACCTGGGACTGGTAGTTGTGTGACACAAACATGCTCACCTTTTACTCTCCCAACCCACCCTGACTTACCTTTGCCTCTATCTGCCTCTCCCACTCCCTCTCTGGTGGATGTGGAGACTTACACCTGCTTTGCTTAGGCAGCGGCATGTGTATTGTCAGTGATGCTCATGATCAGCTGATGGCCTCTGCACAGAATACAGCCCTCCTCTAGCCGATTGCATGCGGAACAGCTGTGGTAACATTCCCATAGCCGATTGCATGGAAACACACTCCAATATCTAGGAACATCTTGTTGGTGTTGGGCCTTTTCATTCACTGTGAGCAGGAACTAGATCGGTTGTTTGGCAAACAGCATCACAGATGGATTGGGGACTTACCTCTGACAACATACACTGTGAAAACAGGCCAACGCACAGGAGGGGGATGTGCCTGTCCTGACTACAGACTGTAAGTGCTGCTATACTGCAGTTGGGGTACTCTTAGTTTAACAGGGTGTGTGTGGATATGGCTGTCCTACATGTTTTAATACTTGTCATGTCAGTGCTATGTTTACGAGGAATCCCCATCTGTAGGGTCATCTGCAGACTGGGCAGTGGGTGGTGCCTTGTGTTCCTTGTGTTATCCACAGAGCACCTATCTCTCAACTGCAGAAGGTAGTGTGAGGATTGCAGTCAGTAAATGGTGACAGCCGGGAGAGTTACTGATGTCATATCGCTTGTAGGACATATGTTGCATCAAACCCTGTTACAACAGGAAATGTATGAGGTCATCACGGTGACATGTCAATATTGGGCCTGTGTTTGTGCCTCCAGCCACAACCCTGTCAACCTTTGTACATATGTCATGCAGTAGGGGGTGCATATGTTCTGTACATCATATTCAGTGACAGCATATCTGATAAGCCAGTGAGATATCAGACTGCTACACATGTTATGTATAGTGGGGGTTATATTTGAGGACATAGCCTGGGCATTCTGTGGTTTTGTGTACAGTACTGAAGTATGTGTAAGTCTGGTAATTGTCGACAGTGTGTGTATAGTGCATATATACCTTGGCCTGTGTAGAGACTGTGGTAGATGTCATTGTTCTTAGTCCTGTTCTATCTGATGTTACATGCTGCTCCACTGTATGTCACCCTATTAGCTTACATGTTTGTAGAGGCGAACACACACATGTCCCACACCACAGACAGCCATTGGACCACACAGTGTAGCGGCCCAGTATATGTAAGGTTGTTGTGTGAGTGGCTCATATGAGGATTGTGTACATCAGATAGTCCATATACTGTGATAGTACGCTAGCTTACCATATGTGGCTGTGGCTGTGTTCACATTTGTTGTGGTTATGCACTTTCACACAGGTGTCTGTTACTCTGTGATGTGACATGCCTGTAGAGCCTGCTATCTATGCAGGTACATGTGTATTCCCACATAGGAGATATAGCCCAGTGTTGAGTCAGTCTGCCTGTAGCCTGCACTGTGCTTTGTTACATGCCTAGCAGCTTACTGTACTTATCCAGTGAGATGTCATGCCCAGATACTTGCCAGATGTACTGCTGCCTGGCTACCATGACAGTCACGTATGTCAGACAAAGCAGTGGGATGCTGTTCAGATGTATGTCAGTAACTAGTGGATAATATGTGGCCATGGCACCTCTGTACCAGTGGTTATTATGTGTCAGGACAGACAGGGGTGTATGAACTCATAGGCTATGGGGGCAAATGTATACCAGTATGTACATGTTATACCCATCTACATGGCCGGTAACATCCACATTGACAGGCCTGGTCCACATGTCTTGCATGAAGGGTTTCTGTGTATACCCCTGGACTGACCCGAGTGTGTCAGACTGTCCACATATATTGGCCATATCGCAGCTGTGGTCCACAGGGGCATTACTGTGCTAGGAGTGGTACTGTACTATGATGACCATAGGATGTCTGTAAGTAGCCAATGGTGCACATGTTAACAGCAGATGTGGCCTCCCACACACACCATTTTTGTAAAGACAATCCCTATTACAGTAGCAATAGTCTACAAATATACTGAGAGGTTGGAACTATTGGGGCTGAGGTAGGGCTCTACTTCATGTGCAGGACATATGGTGAACATATATGTATAAATAAGTATACATATATCCATATAGATATGTACACATATACTTATCCTGCCTACTGTATGACAACAGTTTTACACATATGTGCCTGTGTTCCAGCCTCTGTCCTCCACCTACATACCAGGCTTTGCACATATGACATGCTGTCAGGGGTTGTTATGTAGTGGGCTCTGTGTATGTCATGCTGTCATTCCTGCCATCACTCCACTGCTGTTGTGTCTCCCACACATACGGGGGGGGGGGTTGGGGCCATATATGTGTGGGTGTATGTTACAGTGGTATATGGCCCCATATTAGTGAGTGTAGGGGGGTGCACCATGACTAACCTAGGTAGTCACAACATGTGTGGGTATCTGGGATAGACTGCCTTAAGGTATCTGGATGTACTTTACCATACAATCCACCTTGGTTAAATGCAGGCCTACTGCCTCTTGCCATACGGAATGTTCTGTTTGTCAGTGTGATTGTGATGGTGTCAAGTATGCCTTGTTATGTAACAGATACATCCCATTGTGTCAGCTGGGGTCTGTCTGTATGATAAAGTACATCCAGATACCTTAAGGCAGCCTATCTCAGATTGTGTACAGAGTGTAGATAGAGGCTGTTGACCTATACATCTGCATTACTTTCTGGTGATTGTCTGGTATGCTGTGGCCCAGTCTGTCATTACTAATGTACTACTTGGAAGCCTCGGCCTGGACAGCAACATATGTCAACCTTTCCAGACTACTGTCTTAGTATAACTGTTTCACACTTGCATTGCACTGCTCATATGGATGTCAGTGTCTAAACAGCTATATGACATGGCATATACAACTGCCATAGTACACAAATAAAGCTTTCACATTCATTTATGCACACATGTGTGTGGTGTTATACCCTTTGATATCTCTGTGGGTATATGTTGCAGGCTATGAATGTCATTTGTATGGGTGGCTCATACATTTTCCAGTTGGTAAGGTGGTGGCTGTAGGAATACTGGCTGCTCCATATTGTGCGCATGTACTACATATGTATATTACTGTACAAATCTACAAATCTCTGTGTGTGTATGTGTAGTTACAAACATATATATATATATATATATATATATATATATATATATATATATATATATATATATACCTGTATCTGCATATATGTGTCTGTGTATATGTATCCAAGGGATGGTCATGTTGTGTCTGGTCCTGGTTATGGGATTTGCAACACTTAGTACTGTATTACAGGGGGTCGGGCTTGGCTGGGGGGGTATACCTATATGTAACAGATGTATATTGTGTGGGGCCTCTCAACCTCATTAACGTTGCATGAGGACATATATGTTCTGTTATTTCCTCATTATCTACAGATGTATGTCTGTATATACCTATGTATGTATATATATATATATATATATATATATATATATATATATATATATATATATATATATACATCTCTCTCTCTCTATATATATATATATATATATATATATATATATATATATATATATATATATATATATATATATATATATATATATATATATCTGCTGACATAATTATATAAACTGCCGTACATATTTAGACATGTAGACGTGGACATATATATCTATAGATGTAGGCATTTGCATGTTTACATGTTCATAAATATTTATATGTGTCTATATATATATATATATATATATATCTATATATATATATATATATATATATATATATATATATACATATATCAATATGTTGTAACCATTTAAACAATATAGTTACTCACATACATACATCTACATGTTGGAATACATTCTCTGCACTGTTGAATGACTGGGCTGGATGATATGTTTGTGAATACATCAAGGATAGGTATATCTGAGATGGCTTAGTGGTAAATCACTTTGGCTATGCTATGCAGGGTCCTTGGTTTGATCCTAGCAGAGGCTGCTTATTCTGTTGCTAGGCAGAACAAGGGCCATTGGATACAGTGTGATTATGGCACTTTTGAGCAGTTGTAAGTGGGTTTGAGTGGGTTTACATGACAGTAAGCACTGCCAGCCTCCGCTTATGTTTTCTTACAGTCAGTTAACTTCAGATTTCTCAACCTGTATAGGCATAGCTTACCTCGCGCAAACCCACGCAAATCCACTTACCGCTGCTTAACAGTGCTTACTGCTTCTTACCCCTGCGCTAATTCCTATAAAAGAAAAGAAAAAGGGGTTGATAGGAAAGTGGTGAAAAATGGGGCATAAAGAGGGAAAGACAGTAGGGAAAATAGCTAGGCATGTGCAGGAAGGATATAAGAAAAGTCCATAGCTGCCCATTTCTTCTACAGCAACAGCTGTGCATATACCCTACATTTTCAAGTACTTTTGGACCCTCAAACCCCTGGAAGAGGGGTGAGGACAACTTATATTAATTGTGATGCCAATTACACCAGATTACATGTGTCCAGTGGACATGTGTGTAAAATGGTCAGCTATGTATGGGGTGAGATTTTTTTGTGGGAACAGATTGCCCTTTTTTTCAGGTGAGAGTGGGATGCTGGGGAGGGGTAGTAGGTATATTTGGGGAGGGAGGTTGGGTAGGTTAACAGACAAGATACACAGTATGCATACAGGGCCGGTATATGACACATGTGGCGGGGTAAACACCTTGGACAGGTAGGGGTGTTTGGAAGTTGCAAGCCCATGAGCCCCCAACTGGAAACAGTGGGACTGAGGTCTCCACCCATGGGCAGTCACCACTGCACCTTCACGGCCCCGATTTTGGCTGTGCTGGGGGCTGTGTAGGAGGGGCAGGCTCACCCTCTAATAGCGCCACTCGGCCCTCAAGCTGGCATAGCCACTCTCAATACTCCCTATGCACCACAGCCTGGACCTGTTGACGGGTGACAGGTTTCCCTCCATGCCCGCTCCGAGGGGGGGGCGAGCCCCATCCCTTGCAGCAGTTCCTTCCGAAGGTGGTGCAGGGTCCACAGAGGGGGAGGTCCCAGGCTGGGTCCCAGATGTGCTGGTGCCTGGTACCATGGCCAGCTGGGGTGGGACAGGTGGGTCCGCTGGGACCGGCCTTCCCATACGAGCTGTATTGTCGCAGGTTTATGGCAGATATGGGTTAGTAACAGACAACAGCATTCAGGATTAGTTATAACAGTATGCATAGGTATTCCCATTAACCTGACACACCAGATTTAACACAGTTGCAGAGCAAGCAGAACACATGCATATATGGAACAACAGTGGCCATCACAGGAGCATACGGGTTTCATTGATGGCAACAGGTCACCAATATGGGTGTATTTTAACATGGCACATGCATAGAAACAAATGTGAATATTTATTAACCATTAGGACATATGTCCCAAAAACGTTTGGAGTGAACACATACCAATTGAGGAGTGTCATTGGGTTATTATGCACATATGGTAGGGGTGAGAGAGAGAGGATTCAATTAACAACTAATATATCCTTGTAGTTTTCATAACATTCTTAGTCACTGCAGTGATCTTTCCCTTACATGTATTATTTACACCACACAATGGCCTTATATTGTACACTGGTATGTTTATAGATTATTATATATGTGACCTGTGTCTTACATACAGGCATGACAGGCTGCAGGTGTTAATGCAACATGTGTTGAGAATTGCTGTCATACACATTGGGTGAGGAGGTAGAATGACAGGTTTGTTTCCATATACATTCTCTGACTATGTACACGTTCGACTATCAGTTATATGTCATTGACAGCTGCCTACATTTCTTGGATCATCATACTGAACTTTCAGGGGAACAGGGTACCAGGCTGGTGATATGAACCATTTATCTGGACATGCTGGGCAGATTGGAACAGTTGTGGGGTATTAATATGCATACAACTTACAATTTGGACATTCAAGCAGTTTCTGTACAGTTGTTGGGTGTAATTATGCATACAGCTTTCTATCTGAACATTGTATCCCAGTCTGTACGGTTGTGGGGTATGATCCCAGGAGTCAAACCCCTGCTGTGTGTGACAAAAAATTATTGCTAACATCACAGTACACTGTGCTTTCAGGGAATTGATGTACAGCTTTCGACTGTTTTCTAAGTTTCCCTAACTTGTACGATATGTCTGACCTCTTGGCACTTCCAACATTGTTATGCAGACCTTCATACCCATTTTATCTGCATACCATGGTGTGGGTGACACTGCTTAAGATACAGCAGTACTATTTATAGTATGGAACAAATTGTAAACATTTGAGAGAAGAGTGAACAGAAGCACTTCAGGGGTTATACCTTTATTCACAGACTATTAACACATTTATTTCTACTGGTACAAAACTTTCTAAGGCTCTTATAATCTTTGTTATGACAGTACATGCAGACTGATTACTAACCTGCCTTGCGACGCAGCCTTTGCAGCCTAGCATCATGGGCTTGCTGGTTCGCAGCCCACTCAGCTGCAGCTGTCAGAGAAATGCATTGATATTTAGCCATACCTATCTATAGTATATACAAGCTAGGCAATTATTTACTACTTAGTAGAATGTGTACTTACTCAGTACTGAGGCATTGACCATCTGCCAACACTCCCGGATCCACTGTTCCAGGACATCGCCCCTCTGCCACTTCAGGTCAGCATGGTGGTGCCTGACCTGATCACCAGTCCAGGGTATACCTGTGGCACTAGTGAGGTCATGGACGAGACTGTCCCAGGCCTCCATTTTGTACTGCGAGCCCTGGTACTGGCCCTTCAGTAGTCTCTGGTCATGGTGTTTTACCAGGAGCCATACCATGAATTTTGACTCCTGGATGCCCCAGCGCTGCACTCTAAATTGAGTGCCTTCACCCACACCAGCCATTCTGTCTGCAGTGGGAAGCTACAACCATTCCTTGTTATCCTCTTCAGCCTTTTCAGCTGCTTTAACCATGGCTAGGCGATGGGCACATCCACGCACCTACAGTTAGCTGTACTCAGGGTTTTAAAAAATATAAAAGGGTCTCTTCATTTTTTTTAAATATACTATTGCTGTTGAACACATGGGGACTGTCGGTGGGGATATGCGGACACCTATGAGCGGTCTCGCTCATTTATTTACACTTTCTTCTTTTCTACTTTGCAGGGGCATGTTTATTCTGAGAGCTCTGCTCTCAGACACGCCCCCTGCACTCGTCCACGCTCCATGTATCATTAGGAGTTCAGGTAGCGCGCCTTCATTAATATGCATGGCGCGCTGCCATCCTCCTCTTAAACTGTAAATCCGGGGGCTTATTGATGATGTGGACACATGATTCTCAATAGTTGCCTCAGAAAATTAGAAAACTACATGAACGCTGGTTATATTATCAGTCATTAACCAGATATTTCAGTATTTGCCGAGCTACATGTCACACTTTTTCCTGCAGTCATAACTAGATCAGATGAACAGTCTGCTTTTTTCTATGTTGTGAAGGGAGGGCACATCTCTGTAATGGACTGTGTTCTGTATGAAGATCAGCTTCAGATTTCACAGAGCAGGCAACTTTGTCTACTGAAGTCATTCTAACCAAGACTTTGTGTCTACAGAAAACAAAATAAGTGAGTTGAATCTTTTCTCATGCACATATCATTATGAATTCACATATAAGAAGCATTTCTTCAGTTCATCATATGAACATTTTATCTGTTTTCTCTGGCAAAGCCTTAAGGCAGACAGTCTCTGTTTCTTGTTAAAAACATATCTACTACTCATGTCTTTCATACTTCAGTTGTTGCATCCATGTCAGTCTACACCAGAAGTACCTCACACTTTCTTATACTTTAGATGCCATGAAAGCAATGGAAAAAAATTGTGTTCAGTTCTTGGAGCTCAAATCCAGCTTGAGCCATCTATAAATCGCCAGAATATGTAGTCATGTAGCTATATTTTCAGTTGGTGGCAATGTGTAGTACTGTTTTTTTTTTCTGAGACACTGCCTTAACATCAGCCCCTTAATAGCTAGAATACAGAATTTTAAATATGACATTTGTAGAACTTGTAAAGTACTTGTATCAGATTCAAAAAATGTTACAGATGTAAAATATTTTACTCAGATGTGTTAGCTTATAAAATGCTAAATTCACACTTGTACGTACACATTTCAAATATTTTATCTCATTAGCTAAAGAAAGAGGTTAGCATTCTTGCCAAAAGAGGCAGGCATTTAAAAGTTATGTTTTACTGCAGCCAGTCTTAGCTTACTTGTGAAAATCTGAAGAATGTTTGTTAAACTTACATCTTGGATTTCACAGGTCAAACACAATTCATTTTACTGATGCAACATCTTGAAAAATTGACAGATCAATCATCCTATATCAGTGAAGTTTACAAAGTCTCATTTTATATCAAATTGAATCTTGTTAACTAGTTGTGACAGTGTACATATCTCATTGACTTTACATTTTCCTTCAGTACTGTTTGTATGCTGGTAAAGGCAGTCAACCTGTCAGTCCTGGTGATCCTGATAAACTAGTTTGTATGTCAGTGCATGTTTTTACTTCAATTACAGAATTTTTTCATGAGCTGAACGCTGATATAACAGCTGTTGCAAGACTAACCTAATGTCAAGCTCCCTGAGTCTAGAGCTGTTAACAAATTTCATTTTGTTTATAGGTGCATTCTTTTTGTGTCTGAGGTCACATTTCCTCTTTTTGGAAGACTTTCCCTTAGTTCATCCTATCCGAGGTTACATTTTGTTCATCTGTTTCATTGAGTTTATGGGCTTCCGCTATTTTGCGGATGTTTTGCTTCCATTGTTCTCCTCCTATCGCACTGTTTTTTGTGTGGGCATGTGTAGTTTCTCTTGTCTTTGCCATCAATATCTTATTATCCTGTTTTTCTAAAGGATGAATATCCATTTGAAAGAAAATCATGACTTGTTACATACTTGAAAATGAAATAAGATCAGCCTGGGGATGCAATGAACTCCATGTAGGCTTAGCGCAAAGTCTACATGGAGTTTACATTTTTGTGTGATGAGCAGCAGTGCTAATTGCATATGCATGCCACACAGATACAATAAATGTTTCATGGCTGGCAACATTGTTGCCAGCCAGGAAATTGTGTAAGCAGCATGAAGGCATATAACACAAGCAGACAAGTTTACCTACAAGTAAACATGTTCTGTGAGACTGAGCAGGCAGCCACAACGTTTACCAGGGCTAAAATTAATGTAATGAATGCAGTAATAACATATAATAGAAAAGTAACAGAAAACAGCTGCTGTAATAGTCTCCAAAAAATAAAAACATAAACCAAACACTGGAGACGGCAGAACAATATGCTCCAAGTAGCAAATCACAAAACACAGTTCGTCTCAGTAAAATATATTAATCCAAAAAACGAATAGTCTCCAACCTCCAAGAATTATACTCCAGGCAAAAAGGAAAAACACATTTATTGGTATAAAAGGCAAGCGCTTTCACCGTCTAGGCTTCCTCAGGCCAATTCATAGATTTTTTAAAACAAAAGAGCACCTTAAATACTACAGGATATGATGACATCATTTCCACTTTCAATCAAAGCTGGAAATAAAAAACAAAAAGTGTTCTTGTATTTAAAGCTCAACTACAAATAAAACAACAATTAAAAACATATAAATATAAATCTATCTAGCCTACATATCTATTTAACTTAATAAATAAGTAAATAGAATATCCATTTACATAGCGCTATAAGGGTGCATAGAAGAATAAACTCAATCCACAAACATTCAATGATGTATAAGTTAATAAACTTCATAAATAACTATCAAAAATCAAACACTCATGTGAGAGCAACCAACATACATTCATAAAAAAGTAGATATTAAAATATTAAAAAGATAAAAATAGCTAATATATTTAAGTTATCTCACTTCCATACATCTCCATAAGCAGCAAAATATATGCTTACTTATGACTTATTTCCTTAATGGTCTACCTTTTAGGATTGGCTTAATCAATACCCTATCATTCAGTCCTGGTGTATTATCGGCTCTAAGCCTGATAATCCATCGACATTCAATTTCTTCAGTTTTATTCCTAATGTCCCCTCTTCTAACATTAGGAAAATTCCTTTGAATAACTTGAAACCTGAAAGTATGTTCTGGGGTATTACTACAGACATGTTTGGAGAGGGCGCTTTTCAAAGATGTAACACTAATATCATAGATATGTTCTTTAATCCGGTCCCTCAGCCTCCTGTCAGTCTTAAAAAAATAATAAACGAAAAGCAAAATGGCTTACAGGTAAAACCCAGTATATAAAAAGAGAAGTATATGAGAGAAAACACTATACCGGGTACCACACAATAACGTCTTGTCCTTTTGCCGAATAAAAATAAACTAATAATATTTATATGTTGTAAAAATTCACCCAGCTTGACATCATCTGAACTCCAAACAATAAAAAGGTCATCTACAAACTGAACATAAAGCATAACAAACTGTCTAAAATAATCCAATTTAAACAAATGGCCATCCTCCCAATCAGCCATGACCAGATTGGCGTAGCTATTGGCACATGAAGTGCCCATAGCTACGCCATCTCTCTGAATGTATAACTTGTCATCAAAAACAAAAACATTATTTGCAAGAACTATTTCCATCAGGCTACACAATGTCTCAACTTGTGTACCAGTGAAGGAACCATAGTTCTCTAAACATCTGCGTATACTCCCTAAACCATCGGAATTAGGTATGCACGTAAAAAGTGATTGGACATCAAGGGTGGCAAAAATAAGATGTTCATCTGGAGTGACATCTGTCATACTGTCATATAACATGATTAAAAATTGTTGGGTGTCCTTCAATATATGTGCATACTGATTAACCACTGGTCTTAATTTAGTTTCTAGATATACAGAGATGGGTTCAGTGACCCACCCTCTCCCCGCCACTATTGGTCTCATAGGGGGGCTCCTAGGATTCTTGTGGATCTTAGGTAGACCCTGTATGCATGGGATCATAGGTTCACTAACTGAAAAGTATTTAAACAACTCATCACTAATTATAGCTGTATTGACCATTTGCAAAAGGGTGATAAACACCCTGTTGACAATCTTTTCTAAATGTTGAGTGTTTATACACTTATAAAAGTGTGAATCACTTAACAGATGTTTCATACTCAAAATATAGTCACTGAACCCATCTCTGTATATCTAGAAACTAAATTAAGACCAGTGGTTAATCAGTATGCACATATATTGAAGGACACCCAACAATTTTTAATCATGTTATATGCCAGTATGACAGATGTCACTCCAGATGAACATCTTATTTTTGCCACCCTTGATGTCCAATCACTTTTTACGTGCATACCTAATTCCAATGGTTTAGGGAGTATACGCAGATGTTTAGAGAACTATGGTTCCTTCACTGGTACACAAGTTGAGACACTGTGTAGCCTGATGGAAATAGTTCTTGCAAATAATGTTTTTGTTTTTGATGACAAGTTATACATTCAGAGAGATGGCATAGCTATGGGCACTTCATGTGCCAATTGCTACGCCAATCTGGTCATGGCTGATTGGGAGGATGGCCATTTGTTTAAATTGGATTATTTTAGACAGTTTGTTAAGTTTTATGTTCAGTTTGTAGATGACCTTTTTCTTGTTTGGAGTTCAGATGATGTCAAGCTGGGTGAATTTGTACAACAGATAAATATGCTAACCAGCTATTTGAAATTTACCTTACAGTCATCCGAAACCAGAGTTTCGTTTCTGGATGTATTTATTGAAAGAACTACTACTGGCCTGGTTAACACTGGTGTGTACAGAAAAGAATGTTACAGGAATACACTTTTACACAGATCCAGTATGCATCCTAAATTTATTTTTAAAAATATTATTAGAGGCCAGGCTATGCGGGTGTCCCGTTTGCATTCATCTGATTTAGGGTATAGGAATGAATTATCTGAGCTCAAACAGAAATTTGTGGAGAGATCTTACAAGACCGAAGAGATTTCAACAGGCTTTTCAGGCCTGGATGATTTGCGATGAAATAGAGCATATCCTTATTTTGCCACTAGGAAACAGGATGAGAGTCTGTCTATTAATCAAAGTGAAAAAAGCAATGAAAATAAAGTTAAAGCCTGTATTTATTATACATAAGATGTTAGTCAGGTTAGAGATGCATATTCTAAGTTTTGGGATATATTAAAGGTTGATTCTGAGATATATAAGTTAAAAGGTGATATGCCCAGGTTTACTTACAAAAATAAGATGAACTTACATAGGTGGTCCTAATATTTTAAAAGCTGGTTCATCGATTGTAGATATGGATCATTGTACAAAGCCCTGTAAGAAATTTAATTATTGCAAATACATAAATAACACTAATAGGTTTATACATCCCGTCACTGCACGAGAGTTTGTTTTCCAAGTTAATGCTAGTTGTGTAACAAAACATCTGGTCTACCTCGCCACCTGTACGGCATGCCCAGCATTTTATGTGGGCAAGACTGACAGGAGGCTGAGGGACCGGATTAAAGAACATATCTATGATATTAGTGTTACATCTTTGAAAAGCGCCCTCTCCAAACACGGCTGTAGTAATACCCCAGAACATACTTTCAGGTTTCAAGTTATTCAAAGGAATTTTCCTAATGTTAGAAGAGGGGACATTAGGAATAAAACTGAAGAAATTGAATGTCGATGGATTATCAGGCTTAGAGCCGATAATACACCAGGACTGAATGATAGGGTATTGATTAAGCCAATCCTAAAAGGTAGACCATTAAGGAAATAAGTCATAAGTAAGCATATATTTTGCTGCTTATGGCGATGTATGGAAGTGAGATAACTTAAATATATTAGCTATTTTTATCTTTGTAATATTTTAATATCTACTTTTTTATGAATGTATGTTGGTTGCACTCACATGAGTATTTGATTTTTGATAGTTATTTATGAAGTTTATTAACTTATACATCATTGAATGTTTGTGGATTGAGTTTATTCTTGTATGCACCCTTATAGCGCTATGTAAATGGATTTTCTATTTACTTATTTATTAAGTTAAATAGATATGTAGGCTAGATAGATTTATATTTATATGTTTTTAATTGTTGTTTTATTTGTAGTTGCGCTTTAAATACAAGAACACTTTTTGTTTTTTATTTCCAGCTTTGATTGAAAGTGGAAATTATGTCATCATATCCTGTAGTATTTAAGGTGCTCTTTTGCTTTAAGAAATCTATGAATTGGCCTGAGGAAGCCTAGACGGTGAAAGCGCTTGCCTTTTATACCAATAAATGTGTTTTTCCTTTTTGCCTGGAGTATAATTCTTGGAGGTTGGAGACTATTCGTTTTTTGGTTTAATATATTTTACTGAGACGAACTGTGACTGTGATTTGCTACTTGGAGCATATTGTTCTGCCGTCTCCAGTGTTTGGTTTATGTTTTTATTTTTTGGAGACTATTACAGCAGCTGTTTTCTGTTGGTTTTATTCGTATTTTGCTGCATATTTGTAATGGCGGAACTTGCTCAAGATGTTGTTGAATTGCCATACAAACCTGAATTGAATTTCAACTACACACAGAGATTTGAATCTTATGTTGCTGGGAAGGAGAACCCGCTTTTAGCGTATGACGTCACTAGTGACCCTATGCGTGAAGTTACTGAACAAGAGAATTATAGTGGCCTTAGTACGTTGCTTGATCAGATGGAATTTGACTTTATTAAGTTGAAACGCCTGCAACTACAGCGGCAACATTTTGAACTTTGTATTCAACGAAAGATTGTGCCGAGAGGTTTACGCATACTTAAAATGCCCACAACAGGTACTCTTTATCCAGACTTGTTATATAAATGGCAGTTAATTAATATCGATACCGGTATGCGATATATGCAGCTATTGATTGATTATTTTTCAATAGAAGAGAATTTGTTAAGAGATAAAGTAAAGGAACAGCAATGGCACATACTAGAGACTTATCCGAGTCGTGCTTTAGATAAAAGCCTTAACAAGTTGCTGGACAATGTATTTTTCTTTGAAAAAAAGCTGTTAGAACAGAAACGGGACAAAATTTGAAGAGATACACTTGATTTTAAGAGAGGCCAAATCTTCACTTGGCCGAGAGCTGATAAAGTGACTAATGGCAATGTTGGTAATAGTGATAGCAAGTTCCAACATAAAAATATAAATAAAACTACAGGTTATAACGTGAGAGACATTAACTTGAACAGTCGTTTGAATGCTAATACTGAAATTACCACTAATGGTGATGGGACTAATTTGGTTATCAATGAGAGTAATAATAGGATGGTGGATAACAACCATCTAGTTGTGACTGTAGCTGATGTTCATAATGAAAATGTATTTAAACCTGTTGTTATTCATAGTCCTGTAAGTCGTTCAGTTAGTAATTCTCGAATGGTTGATAGAAGTGATGACATTGTTCCTTTAGAGAGCAGTTCTGATTTTAATTTATCTAATGTCAACATTCAGTCAGACGTAGTGGTAGTTAGAAAGAAAATAAGTAATGATGTTAGTACCAAGGTAGGAGAGGGTGAGATGGCTCCTTTCCCCATTTCAGATTTTCGAAAGAAAGGGAGGGATCGTTCCATGAGTCGAGGAAGGCAGAAGAAGAGAGCAGCCAAAGAGGAACACATCGGGCCCACCTTGAAAAAAATGTGGGAAAGGGCGATCAATCATTAATTTGGAATATATCTGATAGATATCTATCAGAAGAGGAAGTTTATGTTTTAGAGAAAGGTCTCTCATTTATTCCTTCTACTAGAAGTGACATCACCGATTCAGTAATGGATCTTAAACTGTTTGTACGTAATTTACAATTAAAATTGAACTATGGTTATTCTAATTCTAGTGTTGAACATGTACACTATAGGAAGCCTAGTAGTTATGTTCCCATTTTACATCCCCTAGTGGATGCTTTTTCGAAGTTGGTAGAGCAAGAGCTCCATATTAGAGCTGAAAATAATCGCCATAAGAAATGGTATGGAAATTTGAACTATAAACATAGGCTTGCATTGAGAAATCTTAGAAATGATGGTAATATTGTTATCAGACCGGCCGATAAAGGTGGACCTACTGTCATTATGAACAATAAAGACTATATTTTGAGTATGAAACATCTGTTAAGTGATTCACACTTTTATAAGTGTATAAACACTCAACATTTAGAAAAGATTGTCAACAGGGTGTTTATCACCCTTTTGCAAATGGTCAATACAGCTATGATTAGTGATGAGTTGTTTAAATACTTTTCAGTTAGTGAACCTATGATCCCATGCATACAGGGTCTACCTAAGATCCACAAGAATCCTAGAAGCCCCCCTATGAGACCAATAGTGGCGGGGAGAGGGTGGGTCACAGAACCCATCTCTGTATATCTAGAAACTAAATTAAGACCAGTGGTTAATCAGTGTGCACATATATTGAAGGACACCCAACAATTTTTAATCATGTTATATGACAGTATGACAGATGTCACTCCAGATGAACATCTTATTTTTGCCACCCTTGATGTCCAATCACTTTTTACGTGCATACTTAATTCCGATGGTTTAGGGAGTATACGCAGATGTTTAGAGAACTAAGGTTCCTTCACTGGTACACAAGTTGAGACACTGTGTAGCCTGATGGAAATAGTTCTTGCAAATAATGTTTTTGTTTTTGATGACAAGTTATACATTCAGAGAGATGGCGTAGCTATGGGCACTTCATGTGCCAATAGCTATGCCAATCTGGTCATGGCTGATTGGGAGGATGGCCATTTGTTTAAATTGGATTATTTTAGACAGTTTGTTAAGTTTTATGTTCGGTTTGTAGATGGCCTTTTTCTTGTTTGGAGTTCAGATGATGTCAAGCTGGGTGAATTTTTACAACAGATACATATGCTAACCAGCTATTTGAAATTTACCTTACAGTCATCCGAAACCAGAGTTTCGTTTCTGGATGTATTTATTGAAAGAACTACTACTGGCCTGGTTAACACTGGTGTGTACAGAAAAGAATGTTACAGGAATACACTTTTACACAGATCCAGTATGCATCCTAAATTTTTTTAAAAAAAATATTATTAGAGGCCAGGCTATGCGGATGTCCCGTTTGCATTTGTCTGATTTAGGGTATAGGAATTAATTATCTGAGCTCAAACAGAAATTTGTGGAGAAGTCCTACAAGACCGAAGAGATTTCAACAGGCTTTTCAGGCCTGGATGATTTGCGACGAAATAGAGCATATCCTTATTTCGCCACTAGGAAACAGGATGAGAGTCTGTCTATTAATCAAAGTGAAAAAGCAATGAAAATAAAGTGAAAGTCTGTATTTATTATACACAAGATGTTAGTCAGGTTAGAGATACATATTCTAAGTTTTGGGATGTATTAAAGGTTGATTCTGAGATATATAAGTTAATAGGTGATATGCCCAGATTTACTTACAAAAATAAGATGAACTTACATAGGATCCTTTGTGGTCCTAATATTTTAAAAGCTGGTTCATCAATTGTAGATATGGATCATTGTACAAAGCCCTGTAAGAAATTTAATTATTGCAAATACATAAATAACACTAATAGGTTTATGCATCCCGCCACTGCATGAGAGTTTGTTTTCCAAGTTAATGCTAGTTGTGTAACAAAACATCTGGTCTACCTCGCCACCTGTACGGCATGCCCAGCATTTTATGTGGGCAAGACTGACAGGAGGCTGAGGGACCGGATTAAAGAACATATCTATGATATTAGTGTTACATCTTTGAAAAGCGCCCTCTCCAAACACGGCTGTAGTAATACCCCAGAACATACTTTCAGGTTTCAAGTTATTCAAAGGAATTTTCCTAATGTTAGAAGAGGGGACATTAGGAATAAAACTGAAGAAATTGAATGTCGATGGATTATCAGGCTTAGAGCCGATAATACACCAGGACTGAATGATAGGGTATTGATTAAGCCAATCCTAAAAGGTAGACCATTAAGGAAATAAGTCATAAGTAAGCATATATTTTGCTGCTTATGGCGATGTATGGAAGTGAGATAACTTAAATATATTAGCTATTTTTATCTTTGTAATATTTTAATATCTACTTTTTTATGAATGTATGTTGGTTGCACTTACATGAGTATTTGATTTTTGATAGTTATTTATGAAGTTTATTAACTTATACATCATTGAATGTTTGTGGATTGAGTTTATTCTTCTATGCACCCTTATAGCGCTATGTAAATGGATTTTCTATTTACTTATTTATTAATTTAAATAGATATGTAGGCTAGATAGATTTATATTTATATGTTTTTAATTGTTGTTTTATTTGTAGTTGCGCTTTAAATACAAGAACACTTTTTGTTTTTTATTTCCAGCTTTGATTGAAAGTGGAAATGATGTCATCATATCCTGTAGTATTTAAGGTGCTCTTTTGTTTTAAAAAATCTATGAATTGGCCTGAGGAAGCCTAGACGGTGAAAGCGCTTGCCTTTTATACCAATAAATGTGTTTTTCCTTTTTGCCTGGAGTATAATTCTTGGAGGTTGGAGACTATTCGTTTTTTGGATTAATATATTTTACTGAGACGAACTGTGACTGTGATTTGCTACTTGGAGCATATTGTTCTGCCGTCTCCAGTGTTTGGTTTATATAATAGAAAAGTGTACTCAGTGCAATGTACACTACAACATGTTTTTGGCATATTGAAATAAAGGTTTTGTGGTGATCATCAAGGGTACATAGAATGAGGTATAAATACACTAGTCTGGGGAAGTTTGCTTATTAAAAAGGGCAACAGACATGTATGATAGGAAAGAGGAATAGGACACATGAAACATGGCAATGTGCACTGGATAAGGGCATGTCAATGTATGTACACCACAAAGACAAGTCAGTAGCATGAAGAGTGATCATATAACATATGTACATAATACAATATGCATTGCTGTTTACACCACCTGTGCAGGTATATCCATATCATCGTGCAGTTATCGTATATTATGTGACTGTCACACAAGGTCAAATATCAATGGAGATAATTTGTTGTGATATAAACACCATGACATGATCACTGGAGAGGACATTTAACAAGGACAGTATATACAATAGGGGTATTTGCAAATTGTGAAGGTGTGCAAAATGAGTTGCTTGACTGTGACTGAAGTGTGAACATAGCTCTCAACCAATCAGGGACACTTAGCAACAGGGTCTTGGACAACAGTAGATAGAAGTAGGCACAATCATTGACAATATCAGAATAATACCACCATTAATCTGTGACATTGGCATAAGATATGTAATTGTGAGTTATTATAAATGTTCTGCAGGAACACACATGTAGAACTGTAATGCTTTGTCAGTACAGTAATCTATAAGGGGAATCAAGCACACCTTCCTCAAAAATGACCACTTTTTGGAGGTGTTAAGAGGGACACTGTTGCACCTGTAGTTTAAATTAGGAGCAGTCCTTGGTAGTTGAGAGGTTTGCATGACACATGTGCCTCAATCCACACTTGCAAGAATGTAACCCATGCCATCGATGTTGTCAATGAGCTGTGTATTCACTGGGTGCATCGCAGGAAGACGTATCACACATGCATCTTGTAGAACACCTTGAAGGGAAGTCTGCACTGTCAATGCCTAATGGTTATGCATCATACTGTGGCATAAGTGATGCACTTGAGTAAATTGTCCCTGGAAGGCAAAGGTGCCAGTCATATGGATAACAACACTTAAAAACTACACACTATTATCAGTAGATTCCTCCCCCCGCTCACTGGGTATTTCATCCATCTGCAACAGGTAATATCAATGGCTATTGTCTGCAACATCTGCAATTTGTCTGAATTAAGAAGTGATCCATTATAATGAATGGTGCAAGCAATATGTGAGATCAATGGCTCTGCATCAGTATGCCACTGTACACAGAAACTGCAGCACTGCAAAGTGTAGTGTTAATGAGCAAGGATGCTGTCACTGTGATACTGTTCACATACCAAGAGATACATGGGGCACACTTCATATCTGCACATGTCATACCCAAGACATGCCATATGATCACTGCCACCTTGACATTGCCATGGAAATTTTAAACTACCATGAATACATCCATAACTGTTCATGCAAACTATCAAGTGATAATACTGATGTGATGAACTTGTACATCCATGATGCTGTACAGTCACACTACAGCTGTACCTAGGATACAGTTGTACTTCATAGGTTTATAGGTGCATAGGATTATGGGTCTTTAATTCCCTATAACAGGAGAACGTCCCCTCTTGTTCAAATGAATTACTGTTGCTGTATACCCTTCTGCCACAATATAGGTTGTCTGGAGGCTGTGTTTAAATAGGGATCCAACTGTGTCTGCTAGGTCAGAAAAGGCAACCTGGGATGTTGTCAAGGCCCATTGATTCTGTGTTTTTAGCCTTAGATAATGCACAGATGAGCTGCTGTCCTGAGAAAATAAGCTGAGTAATGTTTGCATGTATACTTTGGCTGATGGCCAGTGGGGGTGGAGGGTGTGGGGTTGAAGTTTGATCCAAATTGTTGGCTAGAAAATTGTCTGTTTTCATAGGTTCATAGGTTTGTACTAGGCTATCGGCCCTAGGGCCTATATAAGCCTAGCCATAACAATTCCCTGGCTATTTCTTCCCACAGTATTTACTTCCCTGGACCCCTGTTTCTGGTTACATATGCCTGGTGGCATTAACAAACAGCTCTGTGCTTAGTTTTGTATTACGCTGAACATTTCTTACTTATTTAAAAAGTGATTTGTGACAACATCTCCAAATACAACTGTGGGTACACATCGCATGCCACATGAAGGTATTGTTCACAGAGTCATACAACTCTACCCATGTCACATAATTACATTAACTTCACAACATAAGCCAGTATTATTTTCATTGGAAAGCTATGTGTGAGTGGCCTGATACCACATATGGACACATTACGAATGAGGTGGATGTGGCTCATGCAGAACAATTACTGATACAAATGCTGATAGTGACACAACGGTTTTCTGCTTAAATGGGAAAATAATATTTCTATGGTTCGCTGTCCATCACACAAACATGCTAAGTGGAGAGGTGCATCCATCAGCACTCTGACAATACTGAGTGCAAAAAATACACTTGCTGCATAGCTTTCCCTGTGGCAGCAGGCGTAAGAACAGTGGGCTCATGTTTGGAGTACAAATGACACAGGTTTCAAATCCAGCTCAATCTAATTTTTTACACATGTTGTCAGGATGGCATTACAGAAGAAAATATAATAATTCCTGTAAATGTGAGAAGCTGTGACTTCAGTGAAGTACTGTATGAAAACAAATATCAGTCAGTTGGTTTATGTCAACAGTACACATATAGATTTGCATTTTTATACATTCAGTAGTTTAAATAAATGTTGAGTACATATTTAAAGTACTACCTTTACTTTAACTCTTCTTCATTTAGAGCAGTGAGTTTAAGCAGCATTGTGCAGAGGGAGCCAAACTAGTGTGGCTGATGCCATAGGACATGAAGAGCCATAAAATTTCACTCGGCATTGTTGTGAGGTGCCAAACTCCGCACAAACACAGAGGACAAAAAGTGAAGGGCTTTATTGGGGGCATTTCTGCTATGTGTATGGTTTGTGATTCTATTTTTTGACCAGATTAAAGGTGTGAAAATAAGGTAGGTGGGAAAATGGTGAAACGAGGGGTAAGCAGGGAGAAGAACAAAAGGTAAGCAATGTAGGAATGCGCAGGAGGGAACTAGCAAAGAACCATAGCTATCCACATCTTCAACAATGTAATACGAGTATGGATAGATACTTTGTTGAATTTGGACTGTTACCACAACACAGATGGGTGACAACAATGCAATCATGTTGCATACCCAAATGGACTGAATCAAGTATGTCAAGAAAATACATGTGCAAAGTGGAGAGCTATGTATGGGATGATTTTTTTTTTTTTTTTTTTTGTGGAACAAGTGACCAGTTTTTTTATTTCATTTCAAAAAGAGAGGCATATTGAGGAAGGTGCAATCAAAGCAGAGACAAGGATGGCGAGGGACACAAAAAGTTGGGGGACACCATGATTGGGGGATAGACAGGGGACATTGTAGGCCCATGGCCATCAAGCATGGGGACAGGGAGAATCTAGTCCTCACCCTCAGAACTGTCATCACTGTCCCTTTCCTCAGCTTGCTGTTGGATTGCTTGATGTTTTGGTTTTCTCTGCACTCTAACAAGCAACTTCTCCAGATGGCTGCGGCACCCACCAATGGTACATTCTAACACCATACACACCATACCTGGCAGCTCCTGGCGGGTGACAAAATCTGCACCTCCACCTTTACTCCCAGAAGGTACCACTGCATCAGCTGCTGGAGTAATGCTACCTGATGTTGAGGACCCAGACAGTGCAGGGTCTGTAGAGGTAGTACTGCTAGGTTGCATCCCAGATGTACTGGGTATTGGTGCAACAGCCATTGGAGGGGTGGCAGGCTGAGCTGCACTGGTTGGCCTACCTCCCTGTGCTGGAAATCATTTTCCAGTTGTCAGGAAAATTATGACATCAGAGCAGTGTGATCACACATATAACAATAAAATAGAGAGATAAGCGGTGGGGATAGAGAAAAGAAAAGCAAAAGATAGTTCTCATTATCATATGTCACATACAATAAATTACTACAATAAAAATATATTTTTACTTTTACATTAACTATACTTTTAAAAAATCCAAAATAGGACTGACAGCTGTTCCAAATAATCCTTGCAATATGCATATATTGCACATATGCTTTTAAAAATAATACAAATTAAGTTAACAGCATGGCATTTATACCAATTTTGTTGAAATTAATATTTAATATTATTTTAGTATGCATGTGTTACCTGTTGGATTTGAAACCCACAACATCTAAATACACTATTACAACTGACTCCAACAATTACCTTGAGCTACAGAATGAAGCATGCATGTTTGATTTTACAGTTAAGATATGCATGCAAAATTTACTATTATACAGTGTCATCTCTGAAAAGACGAGAAACGTCATGCTGGCCAATCCAAACAGCGAGCACACTGTAAATCCAAAGTAACCTAAGTTACAAGTACGGACGCTAAGAAATCATGCAGCCCTGCCTTTCTTTTCGGAGATGACATTGTATAATAAAAGCATTCTTCACCTGTCCACATTTCATGAGAAGGGAGCAGAGAACGTTATATTAAGTCTATTCTCCAGTCTCATTTTTTCTCAATACCACATTGTCAGCACCCCCTTAGACTATTAGTATTACGTATACAAAAGTGCATATTGAATTAAAAAAAACAGTAAGGCAATTTCAACGGTTTTACATCCCGTTTGGCTACTGAAATGTGGGAAAAATGAAGAAAAGAAAACAAAACGGCTAGACCTTCCATTTTCACTGTGAACAATGATTCCTACCCACCCCCAATCATCAAAGGTCACATTACGACTCCCTCATTGTGATTTTCGGCACACAAGAACAAAAGGGAGCTCCCGCGCTGAAACTGACGCTACATGACAGGGAAACAGCATGCCTAGCTACATACGAGTCTGAGGCGTGAAGGAGGAGAATGTCTGTTTTATGATCAGTTCTCTATAATGGAACGTGAAATTATGTACAAAGCGGCTCTAATCGTCAACACCCTAGTGGCTTCTTTAGCCGTAGTTGTTGTAGTCCGACAAAGTTTTACACGGCTAGCAAGGTAAGCGAGAACATAACATCTAAATTATATTTTTTTCCATCTATAGTTGGTGTGATAGACATAGAGTAGTGCAGAAGAGCAGCAGTGCTTGGGAAAATTACGTTTACTGCATAGCAACATGAAATGTACCATTCAATTTTTCGCAAATGTTAAAAGCCGATGTAAATCATACTTCTATACTGCAACTATTCTATGAGGAACGTTCCCGATAGGCTATTCAACACTGAAAAAGACTGTCATGTATATACTGGTAATGTTTTAACAAAATCCATGATAAATTATTTTGAAACATTAATTCATCCAAAAAAAGCTTTTTATAAGTATGAAGAAAGGGTTATTATTCAATGTCACCTCCTATTGTTTGGAATATAATTTTCAAAAGTTCAAGACAAAGCAGAGGGGCTGTGGTTAACTACATCAAAGTATGGACTATTTTACCTCACAAAAAGTGGAAGAATACAAAGTAAAGCAAACAAAAACCTAAATAACAACAACACAAACATAACACAACACAAAACTAACATCATTGTATAATAGCAATAACCCATGGCTGGGTGTGGGTAATACTGGATTTACCCATGGATGGCTTTGTTTGGTCATTCAGGCTTCGCCCTTGTCACCAAACTATACCAACCATGGGTAAATCCAGCATTAACCACACCCAGCCCGGGGTTATTGCTATAGTAATTTATGGAAGAGCAATGCTTTTAATAAAATAATTGTTAATTTGTGTTGTATACATACCCCTTTCTTCTCTTAGTCTTTCTAAGTGTTCAGCATTGGCCTCCCTTTTCGCTGAAATCTTTGGGCAGCTGGAAAATAAAGAGGAGAAAAAAAGAAGAGCATTTTGCATCCCCTCCAAGCTAGTTGCCCAACACAATGCATCTGAAATTCTCTAGATGCAATTAACACAAGTAAAACTGCAATCCAAATTAATCCCCCACCATGCCCCAAGATTCTCACTACACCTTTCTAAACATACTGGAAAATATTAAGATACAACCAAACACCCTAATACTGGGTGATTTTAACTACCCTGCTATTAACTGGGAAAACTACTCGGGTACCAACTCCTTTTCCCAACGGTTCTTGGAATTCATAAATTCCAACACCCTGGATCAACTAATCCATTGTCCCATCAGGGGCTCCTGTATTCTAGACCTGGTCATTACCAACATGGGAGATAGATGCTCCACACCAGTGGTCACCCCCTCATTGGTCAGGTCTGACCATAAGCAAATCACCCTTGATATCCACATCCCACCCCCCAGTAAGGAAACCTCCTTAAAAATCTTCTCCAAAGCCAACTTCATGCTACTGAAGTCAGAAGTGACAAACTTCATGACACCCATGCAGACAGGATCTGAAAGTTCTACTGCAGAATCCTACACTAAGGCACTGTATGAGCACATCCACTTATGCATGAATCGTGCCATCCCAAATAGAACCAAGATACTCTTCTCCAAAAAAGGAAGCCGATCTGGTGGTCCCCTGCTATAAACAAACTATACAACAGAAGGAAGGAACTGTTGCAAAAAAGAGGAAAATCCCAGGATGCAAAAAACTCCCTCACCAGCCTCAGTAATAAGCTGAGACCCTTATAAAATCCTCAAAAGCTAGTTACGAAAATAAAATTGCCAAAGATTCCAAAGACAACCAAAAACATATAGGTATGTCAAGAATCTAATTGGCAATGCTCATATCTGCTCTGAGCTACAACAGAATGGCATTAAATATACTGATTCCAAGGATATTGCCAATATCCTGGCAGATCGATTTAGTGCCAACTTCACCCCCCTCTTACCCACTAAAGGGCCCATCTCAATACCAAAAGATTGCCAAATTCCGTTGATCACGGCCACACAGGTAGAAACCACACTCTCCAAAGCTGAGCATACAGCATCCATGGGACCAGATGACATCCCAGGCTGTGTACTACATGAACTACAAAATGAACTGGCACCTCACCTAAGTGTCATGTTTAATCATAGCCTCACCTCAGGCTTCGTGCCCACTGAGTGGTGCACAGCTACAGTTATCCCACTCCACAAGGGGAGATCCGCCTTGGATCACGGGAACTACCATCCCATCAGTCTGACAAGCCTGATCTTCCAGGGCATGGAATGCATTATCATGGAACTTATAAACAAAGACATTTGGCAACCTTCAAACACTGGACCCTACCCAGTTTGGGTTTGTGAAGGGCCGATCTTGTCACCTGAATCTGATTGACTTCTTTGAATCAGTCTCCAAAGCTGTGGACGAGGGTAAGGTGGTCCACACAGCCTATCTGGACCTCGCCAAGGCCTTCGACACCATCCCTCATTCTGGAATCATAGATAAACTTACTAAGCTGGGCATTAATCCCTATGTCACTCAATGGGTTGCCAACTGACTTACTGACAGAACCCGGACTGTAAAAGTAGCAGACACCAACTTCAGCTCCAGACAAGTGACAAGTAGAGTACCTCAGGGGTCAGTCCTGGGACCGCTCTTGTTTTGCATCTACTTCTCTGAAGTACAGGCCAACACTAAGGGACTCTGGCTGACAAAGTTCACAGATGACTGCAAACTGGGAGCCATTACTGAATCCCCAAATGATGTGGATATTCTACAAAAGGGCCTTACAGAAACAGATGCCTGGTGCCAGAGCCATGGGCTCAAGCTTAATGCCAAGAAATGTATAGTTATCCCCTTTGGTAAAAAACATGCACCCATGAATTACCACATAGGTGGCAGTACACTAAACATTGAAAGTGTGATGAGAGACTTAGGGACACAGGTGGACAGTGATCTCACTTTCGATAACCACATCGCCACAACAGTCAGGAAATCCTTCTATGTGGCACACCTCATCACTAAGGGATTTTCATCCAGAAAAAAGGAGGTCATTGTCCCACTGTACTCATTCCTCATTAGTCCCATTATAGAGTATAATGCCCCATTTGGTATGTACCTCACAAGACATCTGCAACAGCTGGAAAGGCCACAGAAATACCTCACTTAAAAGAATCACAGGCCTAAATCAGATGCCATATGCTGACCATCTAAAAAAACTCCAGCTATACTCTGTGGCATATCGTCTACTCAGAGGCGATCCATGCTTAACATACAAGGCCATGTCAAACCCTGAGCTGTTGGACATGCTCCACTTAAAGAAATCCCAATCCCTCAGAGCTACATGCTCCAGGGATCTAAACCTTGTCATCATAATGAACAAAACATGCTGGAGGAATAGGTTCCTGACCCAGAGACTCCCTATACTCTGGAATAGACTGCCCATACATGTCAAGCAGAGCGCCTCCTTGGCCCTCTTCAAAAGGAACCTTGACGATTGGATGGGTGATAGGAAATTCACCCCGGGGATCATGTCAGTCACCCTGCTAGACAGGGGTCCAGAGAAGTAAATATTGTGGGAAGAAATATCCAGGGAATTGTTATGGCTAGGCTTGTATAGGCCCTAGGGCTGATAGCTTAGTACCAACCTATGAACCTTCTTGACTATCTTCAGCTTTGTATATAATTTAAAGTATCTTTATTTGTATACTTACACAACTTACACAACTGTGGGATGTCAGCAGTCCTAAACTCATCTAGGCACTGATTGAATTGTTCCTGCTTGTGTCTTTTCAGGCCACTGTAATAGTGGCTGCATTGCTCATCAGTGCATGGTATGCCAGTTGCACTGCAGACAGCCTTGGCTAGACTGTTCCAAGTCTCTGATTTATATTGAGACCCAGTATAGTCCCCATGCAGCAGCCTACAGCTGTGGCACTTTACGAGGGTGCAATAAAAATTCTGGACTCCTCTGCACCAAATCTTTGAGCCCTAAATTGGGCACCTTCCCTCCTAGCTCCTGCCATGTTTGCACAGGTCATCCTACAACAAATTGTTTTCCCACCACCAATTAATGATATTGCATTTTACAGCTAGTGAGGAAACCTGTGCAACCATCTCAACCACGTATGTGAGATGTTGCACACACAGCAACATTGCCAAACAGAGAGGAAGGCAGTTTATGAAATAGGAGGATCTCAGAAGTGGCTAACTTCACCACACTCATGCAGATGGAAAGTAGTAGTATGACTGCTGAATCCTACATCAATGCATTGTATGAACACATACATGAGTGCATGGACCATATCATCCCAAATAGAACCAAGACGCTATCCTTCAAAAAAAAAAAAGAAGCCAATCTGGTGGTTCCCTGCCATTAAAAAACTCTACAACAGAAGAAAGAAACTGTTGCAAAAGAGAGCAAAATTCCAAGATTGGAAAAACTCCCTTGTCAGCCTCAGTAAGAAGCTGAGATCCTTCATAAAATCCTTCAAAGCTAGTTACGAGAACAAAATTGCCATAGATTCTAAAGACAACCACAAAGCATTCTATAGTTATGTCAAGAATCTCAATGGCAACTCTTAGATCTGCTCTGAGTTACAGCACAATGGCACTAAACATACAAAACCAGCTGATATTGCCAACATCCTGGCAGATAGGTTCGGTGCAAATTTCTCCCCCCTCTCACCCCCTAAAGAGCCCATCTCTATACCAGATGAATATCAAGTCCCTATAATCATGGCCACACAGGTGAAAAATTAACTCACCAAAGCCAAGAATGCAGCATCCATGAGACCTGACAACATCCCAGGCTGTGCTCTGCACGAACTACAAAATGAACTGGCAGCCCACCTAATACCATGTTCAATCACAGCCTTACTACAGGCTTTCTGCCTACTGAATGGCGCACAGCTATGGTGATCCCACTATACAAAGGGGGAATCCACCATGGACCCTAGGAACTACCAACCCATCAGTCTGACGAGTCTGATATGCAAGGCCATGGAACTTATAAACAAAGACATAGGTAACCTGCAAACTCTGGACCCCACCCAGTTTGGGTTTGTGAAAGGTAGATCATGTCTCCTAAACCTGATTGACTTCTTTGAAGCAGTCACCAAAGCCATGGACGAGGGTAAGGCAGTTCACATAGCCTACCTAGACCTCGCCAAGACCTTCAACACCATCCCCCACTCTGGTATCATTGATAAACCCCTATGTCACATGATGGGTTGCCAACTGGCTGACTGACAGAACCCACACTGTGAAAGTAGCCAATTCCAAATCCGACTCCAGACCAGTGACAAGTGGAGTGCCACAGGGTTCAGTCCTAGGTCCCCTCCTATTCGGCATCTACTTCTCAGAAGTCTAGGCCAGCACAGAGGGCTTATAGCTAACAAAGTTCATAGATGACTGCAAACTGGGAGACATTATTGAATCCCCTAATGATGTGGACATTCTACAAAAGGGCCTCACTGAGACAGATGCCTGGTGTCAAAGCCATGGCCTCAAGCTCAATGCTAAAAATTCATACTCATCCCCTTTGAGAAAAACCCTGTGCCAATGAACTACCACATTGGTGGTAGTCCACTTAACACAGAAATTGTGATATGAGACCTAGGGACACAGGTGGACAGTACTCTCTCCTTTGATAACCACATCGCTACAGTAGTCAGTAAATCCTTCTATGTGGCACATCTCATCACAAAATGTTTCTCATTTAGAAAACAAGAGGTCATTGTCCTCCTCTACTTAACCCTCATTTGACCTATTATAGAGTACAATGCCCCATTTGGGATGTAACTCACAAGACATTTGCAGCAACTGCAAAGACCACAGAAATATCTCACAAAGAGGATCACTGGCCTCAAACAGATGCCCTCTGCAGATCATCTTAAGAAACTCCAACTCTACTCCATTGCATATCACCTACTCAGAGGCAATCTCTGCCTCACATACAAAGCCATATCAAACCCAGAGCTGTTGGACATGCTACACTTAAAAAATCCCAATCCCTTTGGGCCACATGTTCCAGGGACCTAAATCTTGTCACCACAATAAACAAAACTTGCTGGAGGGATAGGTTTCTGTCCCAGAGACTTCCCATACTCTGGAACAAGCTGCTGATTCATGTAAAACAAAGCACCTCATTGGACCTTTTTAAGAAAAATCTGGACAATTGGAAGGGAAATAGGAAATTTACCCTGGGGATCACTTCTGTGGCTCTGCTCAACAGGGGCACAGGAAAATATATTTTTTTGGGTGGCTGAAGCCAGGGAATCTTTATGGCTAGACTTATATAAGCCCTAGGGCTGATAGCCTAGTACCTACCTATGAACCTATGAGGAGGGGTAATGTCACATTTGACATTAATTTATGGCTTGACAGCTGCTGTACCTGTTAGATTACTTTACTTTGAAGACATGTTTTGAGGGGGTATAGCTTTTATGACTTGACATATTTTTTGTGTGGCTTTACACACTGATAAAATTTATTTGTAAAATTTCATTTATATTATGCTGTCGAAAACTCAAACTGTCGACAGCGTAATAATCAACACAAAAATGTCGAAACCCCTGAACATCGAACACACAAAAAAAACAAAAAAATACACAACACAAATTGCTCTATGCACCCCCCCTCCACTACTTAAATATAACAACTCTGGGATTGCACTACATTGCAGTAAATGAAAATCTCCCCTTACGGAGATTTCCATTTACATGCGCGATGACTTTCGCTTTCAACATTTTGGTGTCAACAATATCAGCTTCGATATTGTCGGCCTTCGACAGGGTGAAGTAGACCTGTAAAATGTGGGATTGAAACCTATGTAAAACAGAGAATACACATTTTCACATAGGCATTTTTTTTTGTCCTTGCGACAGAAGAAGTATTTGTCAGGCATGATCATTAATTATAGACACAATAAAGAGTGAATTGTTAATAATGTATTTGTGTGACCTAACATGGTCCTGGTTTATGCTTACTCATGTGTGTTGCAGGGGTAATATGTGACAATATAGTGGAATTGCATATACTTGTATTAATTGCAGGAAAGATTCCCAAGTTCTGGGTCAGACCACAGGATACATTTAGTTTTGCAGATAGACTTGTGTTATGTGAGTTGTGTGTATGACTATCATTGAAGTATGAAGTCCATCCCAGGGCAGAAAAGAAACTTTTAATTACAGAAACATAATTGTCAGGATACCACACATGTAATTCATATGATTTCCAGTGCTATACATAGTTATTGTTATGTATAATTATCTTTATATTGTCAGTTTTTATTAAAAATTGAATAGAACCATTGCTAAAATTTGGAATGTGCTAGATTACAACACTGGCTCATCTGTATTGTGGCCATCAAGTTACACCAACTGCCAGAGGGAAGGTGGGGCCGCAGGTGTTTTTTTACACTCATTACTTCCCAGGGTGTTCATTTTCACAGAGGACATGTTTGTTAGACATGATTATTAGTTATATAGACACATTAAAGAGTTGAGTGGTTAACCATGTAAGTGCGTGACATGGCTGTCGGTACAGCATGAAGTCTATCACAGTTCAGAAAAGAAAACTGTTAACTGCAGAACCCTAGTTGTACTGATACACAGTTAGACAAATAATATATATGATTTCATGTGTAGGCTTAATCCACCTGCTATACATAGTTATTTTTATGTATAATTATTTTTATGTTGTAGATATAAATTGCAGTGGAACTGCATTAATAAAACTGGAGTAGAATCCCAGTTCACCTGTATTGTGGCAATGAACTTATGCATGTTGCCACACGTAGAACAAGGCAGCAGATGTGTTTTTTTATATTCATTGCTGTGTATGGGTACAACAAGGGGGCTGCAGGAGACAGGTGAGGGGGCTGTAAAAGGCAGGTAAATACCAGGGAGTCAAGACAAAGGTGTGGCCAAAAACAAAAAATTTAATTAAATAAATGCCCAAAAACCATCAATTTCATTAAAAGAGCTGCCACAGTGTAAAATAGAAAAAAAAAAAAAAAAAATATTTCAAATTAAATGCTAGCTTAAAATATAGCTCAAAACAATAAGTGGCTGAGTGACAAAAGAAAAAATAAAAAAAATTAAATAAATTACCATTAGCCCATCAAAAAAAATGTATAAAAAAAATAGTTAAGTATTCAACTCAAACCATCTCCTTGCACTGCAGTTCTAACTATATTTTATATTTAGCTTTATTAAAGTACCAAGTAAATATGCCAAAGTAGCAATCCTGTGATAACCCCACTTGTAAAAATGTTTCTTTCCAAAAACCTGTTGGTTCTGAAACTAAAACTAATCTTTTATGCAAAACATGAAAGTAGTGAAAAAAAAAAACAGCAAACAAGGGAAAACACATTACATTAAGCTAAAGGATTACTGCAAAGGTTATGACAAATACATTTACAGGATGGCATCAAAGGTTAGTTTTACCTGCAAAAAGATGACTGTTCTGTCAACAAATGTAATGACCTTCTTAAAGTTTATAAATTCCTCCTTTTTATTAACCTTCTTCATATGGCAATCAATACCTAAGGTTTATACATTATCTAGTTATGGGTATTCTTTATATTTTATACAGAATGGGCTTTTGTACAAGGCAATTTTTAACAGGCAAAACATTAAAGCTCCACTGCTTAAATGCATCTCAGACAAAACTACATTTCTACTTATTAAAGAAGCACTTCTCATTAAAACAAACCAACAAGGCAAAATCATGAGTAATAAATCAACAGGCATAAAAATATGACAGAAACCAGAATATTCTGCAAAATCATGACAGAATACTGGTAGCACAGGGGCTTGCATTTGAAGGGGCTACACTGTATACACTTTCTGCATAAACTGCTGGGCCTTTACTAACAAATTTTGATGGGGAGTATTGGGAGGTTAGTGGTTCACATGTCACAATTCTGGGGTTCTCTGGCTATGTGTGATACCACAATGTACATTTACGGGACAAGGCCATACAAGAAATGACAATTTTTGTCAATGAATAGAGAAAAAGGGAAAGAAAAATGAGGAAAACCAACAAAAGAAGCTAAAATGTAGAAAGATCTGATAATAGTATTAGTATATTAATATGATAAATCTGAAAGGTAAAGTCTTTGTAATCTGAAATGTAGTAGTCTATTATTGAACTTCCATCCATTAACATTAAAAGCTAATTTTTAATAAAATGGCCAAATTTAATGAAACCGCACAAAACATGGAAAAAAAACCAAAAATAGCCAAGCAACACAAAAATGAACCTGTCCAAGAAGGGACGCTTACATACATTAGTACTGCTAACTGCATTAGACACGCTATCTGAGAATCTACATGCATTAAAAGTCTACTCTGAATTGCTTTTCTTCTCAAAATTGTATTTCTCCACATTTTCTTTATTATTGCAATTTTTTTATGGCAAACTTGCATTTCTTGCAAGGGATGAGAGGAAGGTTACAGTTGAGAGGTTTGATATGGGGATTTATTTAGCCAATTTTCTATACCGCACTCTCAACCGCAATTTATTTACTAGGGACAAGGATATGGAGGAACATATAAACAATAAACAGTACTATATATTAGGTTAAACATATAAACAGTACAACTAATTTGCTAACAATTTTGCTTTTATCTGCATTTTTCTGAAGGTTATGTAAGCTGATTCTTCAGTGTTGTCATTTTTTCTCTAAATTATTTTCCAGAAAATTTTCCAGAAAACATTATTTTAAAGGGAGTGGAAAAAACCAAAATAAGAAAAACTAACTATTCAGAAAATGGCACCTGTTCAGGTATTGGTAAAGTTCAGCTGGGACAGTTCAAATGTTTCCCTCAGAGAAATAGGTGGTGCGGGGTCGTCTCCCTCCCCACATTCCAATCTCGAATTCCTATGGTATTCTATCCCACCCAACCATTCATATAAACTTTACTGTATACTGCTTCTACTTACCTTTGAACTACATATTTGCATTGAATTTTTTATTTTTGCATTTTTACATTTTGAAAGTTTTATTTTGCAAGCAACAAAACAAACAATGAAAACAGACTTAGCATTAAAACTTCTCCTCTGCAGCTCCAGCATTGAGAAACATTCAAAGAAACCACATTTTAACCCACATTCAAAGAAGATACATATTTTGAATTTGGCAAATAAAGATTTTCAAATCATGGTTGATAAACATACATGATTGTATTAAATCATTTCATTAAACTATACCCAGTGTTTAAAGATTGTTTTGTTTTATTTTGTAGTAAATTTATTTCGAACATTTTTCAGTAAATTTTGAAAATTTAATTTGAACCAAACCCAACCCAAAACACCCAATTCACAACAAATACCCAAAAAACCACAAAATGCATGTAAACAATAAACCCAAACACAAAAATTCATAACATGTCTATCACCCAAACTTACTCAAAATTCTACAGTCCAAAAATATCAGTAAATCTGAACAATCTCGAAGAAGTAAATAATTCCCCACTAAAAAGAACAGTAAAGTCAAAAGATAACTCTTTTAATAAAGAAACTTGAACAATAATATTTTGTCTGTTTCATCTAAAAACAAAGTATATGTTTGTTGTTTCATCAAATAATAAAATTGTTTAAACAATAAATAAGAAAGTAATATTGCAAGATAACATGGCAATAGCTAGTAGGTATCATAATTAGTAGGTGCATTTCACAAAAAAGGAGTGCATCATCTACCTCTTCAAACATAAAACAGTACAGCAGCAGTACCCTCTTTTACAGGGAGTAGAACCCACAGCCTTCTGCACCTACAAGCAAGCACACTACCTACACAGCTATTAACAACATGCACCCAGCATACAGCAGGCATTAAAACAAACTTTCCGTCCCCTGCCTAAGCAATTTTAAAATTAATCAACTGCATCCTAACTCTTTCCGCACAAAATCTGGAAAAAAAAAAAAATCTAGGATCCTCAAATTTAAAAAAGGAATAAAGACAATTTACATTTTAAATATTAAAAAATTGCTTGTTAGATTAAAATGCTTGTTTTAATAAAATAATTTTGTTGCCAAGTACTGAACCACCTGTGTTACCAAAACCATCAAACAATACAAAATATGAAAATCAACTGTTTTAACTAAAAAAAATAGACTGAAAGTGAATTCAGTTTCACACCATAGTAAATATTCTGTTCTATAAACACCTGGGAACAGCTAATAAAGGTCAAAATAAGCCCACAACACCAAAACACATGAACAAAATATCAATATGGAATTCATCCTATTACCATAAAATACTCCGGACAAAGCCAATAAGACAAAATACCCAATGTAAAAATACAGTCACAAATCCAGGACAAATATCCATTGGCAACCCCACAGCACAAAAGGGAGGACAGACACCCTACAGGCACTTCCACACAGAATCAGAACCCCACACAGATGGCACCCCCACCAGACAATACTACAGACAACCTGCAGCTGTCAGACAAACATACTACTGCACTACTGGCTGTGTTAGTAACAAGAATATGAAAAACCACAGTTTTATGAAAAAATGACAGAAAAAAAATCTGTGGAAAGGGAATTCAGGCTCTTAAGAAGGGGGTTGGGGTACAGGGTATTCATTCAGGGTCTCTCCCAGGTACAGGGTTCTAGCCACAAAAGCATACACACACACCACACCACATACACACACACACACACACACACACACACACACACACACACACACACACACACACACACACACACACACACCTTCTTAGCCCGAATGAGCACTCTGAGTCTCCCTAATTTGCCTGTCTGTGCCTGTCTTCTGTCCCGATCACTTCATAGCCCAAGTCCCCACAGCCCACAGGCTGTTTCTGGGTTTTTTTTGAGATCCCATGAGATGTGACTAGGCAGGCCTGCAGGCGGGGCAGTGCTGTTCTGTTCTCTTGGTCTGTATGATGACAGACCTCTGGCTCTGGGCTGGAGGGTCCTTTTCCTTTCCTCTCCTCCCAGAATCTGAGCAGCGTCTATGGTTCGGAACCAGCTCAGCATGCCTGCGTGCTGGAGTTCTGGGACAAACACAGCAGTCAGGAATTCCAGCAGCACACATGTTCGATGAATTGTTTTTTTTTAATTTTTTTATTTTCATGTTGTACAGTGGGGGGACGTTTCTTTTTACAGGTGGGGGGGCTGCAGTCCTGCAGTCCTATAGCACGAGCCGCCCCTGGTATGGGTACTGACTGCTGTGCAATGCCACTTAGCATGCTTGCATGACGGAAGACCCCACATGTAACAATGTATCTTTTTGAAACTGACAATGTCTCTATTTTCTGCAGGTGTTGTGGAACTGCAGGTGTTTTGTATGCATGATGACCACCGCGCAATGCCACCTACTGTGTTTACATGACTGAAGGCAAAAAAGCAACAATGTATCTTTTTTGAAAGTTACAATGTATTTTTTGTATGCAGCACTATGCCATATTTGTGCACAGGTAAGCAATGTGCAAATGAGATAGTTAAAGGCCAAAATGCATTATCATTGTAAAAACTGGTTATTAACTTTTATTATTAAAAATGTGGGACTTGAACCATGGTCTACTTATCCTATGTGCTTCAGGATATTTACCAGGTGTGCTGCACACACAACTGATTCACTGCTTCCATTTATGCTGTCCTTATCATAGAAGCTGCTGACTGCCTAGCAATGGTGCTATGCAGGAGTTTGAGTATTAGTGAACACAAATAATAAATGTAAGCTGTTTAGTTCCATTTAAAAGCTTGCTAAAGTTACTTCACTTTGTAAGTGTATCCTGGGTGACATAACCAATACAGGTAAGGTAGTCCAAATTGCCGATGTGTCTTTCTCCCTCTCACTAATCATTTACAGTTGCACTACATTAGCAACTAACAGTCAGGTATTGCCTACATTATGTTTACACCTGCTATACAAAGTCAGAAGTAAAAAGGTAACCATGTAGTTAGGGAAGGTGAAGGTGAGGAGACGTGTATTTGGACAAAATAGAAAATTGTTATTCCTTTGAAAGTGATTTATCTGCAGAGAAGGCTTCTAATTTTGTAAAGTATGCTTGTATTTTTCAAGTGCATTCTATATTTTAACGTGTTACAAAACAATTTATATATATGCAGTAGAAAATGGAAGTTTTATCTGTATGCACTTCATACAGTTCACTGTTGACAGGAATTTTTGGCAGGTATTTACATTTTGCAGCTACACAGATTATTATCTTTCATCACAAGTGCTATTGTTAAAATTGTTATTTTGCAATCTTCTATGTTATTGCAGGGAAATGTAATGCACTATATCAAGGACACTGGGTATTATGCTTCTGAGATGGCCCAAACACATCTCCAGAGGAGTGGTGGGCACAGTGAGAGGTGACTGGCAATCATAAAATTAACTTTTCAGTTGTAAATGAGTACACATTGTGAGAATTGTGTTGAAAGCATGTATACCAATTGAATTACGTGGTATTCCTTGGTTTGTACAAACCTTCATTTGTTTTTTTGTTTGTTTTGGGAGTGGGGGAGCCACCTACTATTTGTGTGTTGACACAACAAAAATGTGTTTCAAGTATTTTTTTCTTGAAAATGTGTATTAATACTGTTATTTTAGTGGGAAACAATACATTACTAAAGTGGTATTCCTTGGTTTGGACCAAACATTGATTTGTGTGTGTGTGATGTGGTACAACCACATGACCATCAATTCTAATATGAAATGTGTGTTTCCAGTCCTTAACGTATTAATGTGTATATAAGCATTAATTTAGTTAGGTGATATTGATGGGTTGTATCCTTCTTTGTTTTATGTCACATAGAATTATGGCACCCAAGTATACAAATCCATGTAAACCCCCTCTTAGTAACTCAGAAAATGATGTCATAGTGCAAGTGTTTAGGCACCTTGGTGCCTTTCTGCTTGAGAGAGGACATGGAGATATGGCTGCCAGAATTCAGATTTGAAACCAGTTAGTGAATGACATCAATGCAGTAGAGGGTCACACCAAAACTTATGATCAGATGCAACATAGGGCCACTGATATGATTTCATCAGCTCAGGGGGAGCTGCAGTTGCCCATAAATTGCTGGCTATGAGGAGGAGATGCTACCAAGCCCTCACTGGCACCAAATGAAGAGTTCCTGTCCATTGTCAGAGATCCAGAGAGCTCAATTGAAACTGCACATCAACGTGTGACTGATGTTGGTGCTGATGTGTCTGGGAGGACACCTATGTCCCAGGAGGATCTTCCAGGTAAGCTTACACACGGCAAGTTTTCGATTTGCTTGTATAGTAAAATATATAAAAATTTAAGTAAGTTTTTTATGACCCTGTTGAGAAATTAATAGACTTATATGACATACTTGTTCATTACACATAGGCTTTGGGTGGACGTGTCAGTCAACTTTCAGTTAAAACTATTCTTAATGGACATATAGGCAAAACTGTGTATTTGCTGTCCTCCTGTGTTATTCTAATTGTGATGTTTAACGTGTGTCTTTACCTTGCTTCATTTCTTCCAGGACCATCCTGCCTTACCAAGTGTGGCGTCATCAGCACATGGTAAGCTAATTTTCTTTCTTTTTTTTTTTATTGATGACCATTTGTCAGATATATGCATTTGTCTGTATGTGTGAGGGGGTTCATGTATGTATTGCTGTACCATCTGTGATAGTGGGACCAGTGTTAGTTATCATATAAATTGTTTGAAATATTTAGTGCAGTATTACTTTTGTTCCTGTGTTTGTTGCTTATTATGGCAATGATCGTGATACAGGAAGTGTAGGACTCTTACAACATGATGTCAGAGTATCAGTAGACTGTAATGATGATGATGATGGCCAAATAAAGGAACAATTGGAGGTGCAGAGGATGAATCTCACACTGTGGTTCACATTCAGCCATCATCTGTATTTCTCTCAGACACAGTCAGTAGCCCTATGCATATCTATTCCACTAAGCCCTCACATATTGGACAGGTAGAGGGTGACACACTTGATCAAGGTAGTGTGGTTACTGTGGCTTCAGTGATGGATTTCTGTGTCTGTAGCCAAATTGTGGGCAATGTGCCATGCAATAGGGTTGTTAGGAGTGCTCAGAGGAGGCCTGTTGTCCACCCACCACCTGATCCTGGTATGTCATTATGTGCCACTCAGCATATGTTTAGAACCATCATACAGGCACAGGCATGTTTTACTAGGGCCTCTGAGGACATGCTTAGGGTTGTAGATGTAGCTCAGGCTGATGTGTTGACTATCTCTGCTGTGTGGCCAATTCAGTGGATCAGGTGAATGACACAATGGAATGGGCAGTGTCTCTGATAGAACATCTGCTGGGAGGGGGACAGCATCCATGCGGACATAGGTTAGCAGCATCCTCTGCTGTTAGCCAATAAGTAAGTGCTCGATCATGCACCAGTAGTGGCATTACTTTCAGTTCTCCGTCAGTGGTTGTGGTGTCAACACCCAAACATAGTAGGCCAAGGGGTTGCGGTCCTGAACATACTCATGAGGAGAGCTCATCCAGCAGACATCAGCCACATTCAAGTAGCAGCAACACATCTGACCATGGGCATAGATATGCCAGTGCAACTCCTGGCAGAGCCAGTTCTTACAGTTGTGGACAATGATGATGCACTGTTACCTGTACCATGCATATCTCACAACTGTCTGACATGGCAGGATGTAGAACTAACACAGAGCTTGGCTGTGTTCCTGCAAACACTCACACACATTTTTGCCTTGAGTGCCCACACAAACACACACACACACACACACACACACACACACACACACACACACACACACACACACACACACACATGCACACATGCACACACACACATAACCGGTACATGGGTCATTCATGAGGCTTGCATCTCATTCTGTCTCATTGGCTAGTTGATAATTTATCTACATTTTTGTCTGCCTGTCTTTCTTACTCACATGCACTCACTACCTTTTGTGTCAGCTTAGGCCTCCTCCCCCCCAGACAGAACCCTGTGCAAATGATGATAACTGTGCCATATCCTTGATTCTATCTTTTGGATTCAGGGATACATAAGTCTTTTGTCTGATGCACAGACTGCATACTTGACTGAGTACTTAGTATATATGTGTTTGTGATGCTCTTTTGAAAATTGTACTGTTTTCTTAGTGCGTATCCTTAATGCATGAGGCTTATTAGTTGGAGAATAGCACACATCTATTGCTATAACTCAGTCCTGTCACATATTGATGGCATTGCCGTAAACCGCACATACCTTCTACCCAAGTATATTAACATGTAACAGCATGCAAGGATCTGACAATCATTTGTGTTCTTACCCATTTATTTTCCTATTCCAGGTTCAACGCTTACCTTAATAGTCCAGCAGTTATAGGTGTTTTAATTCAAGGCTGACTCTACGTGATGCTTGCACTACACAGCCATTACATGGGTAAGTAAAGACTGTGACCGTTGCCTGGCATCAGTGTTACTGTATGTATGTGTATAGGATGACTGTTGTACTCCCTTAGGTGGTAAGCATGTGTGCTATTTATTGCATCTTGGCCAAAAAGTGGGCATATTGTGCACGCCTACATCTACCATCACCCACAGCATCTGGCGGTTCCCCCTTTGACTCATCATCTGTGTGTGGCTGTGGTGACCTTGCCAGTGGTGGTGGGATGTGTGCCCCTTCCTCTTGGTGTTCCTGTTGAAGGTGCTTACTCAGGATAATATTGTGAAGGATAGCACAGACAGTGAAAATTTCAGCACAAGTATGGGATTGTACTGATGTATCTAGGAACCGGAAGCATAAATTCAGCAGCCGAAACACATGCTCTGTGATTTTCTTGTTTGTGGGTGTGCCTCATTATAGTAATCTTTGGTAGGTGTGAGTACATTTCTGATGGGCATCATCAGCCACAGTTCAAGTGCAAAACCTGCATCCCCAGTAAATGACCTTGTGGGATATTCCCCCCCAGAAAACTTCTGGTAAAGTTGTGGGATGTGACAGATATAGGAGTCGCAGTAGCTGCCGGAGTTACCAGCACACACATTCAGGATGATTCTGTTAGTATTACACATGACCTGGTAGTTAATGGAGTGGAAGCCCTTTCTGTTTATGTACACCTTTCCCTGTTCCCTGGGTGGTGCTTTGATCTCAATGTGCATGCAATCTGGCACCCAGGACTTCAAGGAATTGTGCTACAGGGTAGAAATCCTGCATAGTTGTAGCTCTGTCCTCGAGTGTAGAGGAAAAATTTATGTAGTCACTGGCATGTTGTAGCATAGCATTTAAGAATTAATTGAGGATCCTGGATGCTAATGCCTGTGACACCCCTAGCATATCCTCTGTTGGTCTCTAGGAGGTTTCTGTAGCTAATATTCTAGTTGAAGCTAGCCTCAGAAATAAAGGGAAACTGGAGATGTGATTTATCAATAAAAGCAGACTGGCAACATATGTTCTACGAATGCCATTTGATTATTGATTAAACCATAAAAAAATAAAATAAATTATTTTCAATCAAATGGTATTCAATGATAAATTATTTTTTTATTATTTATTTTAATGCACCCACCTGTACCCCAAGAACAAGAACAGAAAAAATATGTAATCTTATGGAATCTCTAGCAAGGAAGAAACATTACATCAAACTGGAAATCCAAAAGCTCCTCAACTTTAAGCAATCATTCAATGAATATGTAGCAGTATCACAATGAAATGAACATGATTACTGAAGAAGGAGAAGAACTACATTCATTACATCATGGCAAAAAAAAAAAGTAACTGAAATACTGAATAATAATGACTGCAGCAGATTATAATCAGAACAATTGTATAGAAGTCAATTATATGTCAACAGTAGACACCTTGTAAATACTTTATTTTTTTTTTTTTTGTTTATCTATTTTTAGTTTTTTTTACCTTTTTTTTTAAATAATTTGTAAATACTTCATTGTCATAAATAACCTGCATTCATGTTTTCTTGTGTTTGGAAATGAATAAAAATATTTTAAAAAAAAAAGAAATAAAGGGAAACCATAATGCCTTCTTCAGTTATGTCAGGAACCGTCATGGCAAAGCCCAGGTTTGTTCCAAATTAGTACTTAGTGGTATCACCTACAATGATCCTGTTGACCTAGCCAACCTGCTGGCTGGTTGGTTCAGTGCAAACTTCACCCCCCTATCCTCCCCAAAGGCCCATTCGACATCTCCGATACTTGTCCCACACCTCACATCTCTGTAGATCAAGTGTTAAAGGCCCTATCCAAGGCAAAGAATACAGCTTCCATGGGACCTAATAGTATCCGAGACTGTATTCTACACCATCACCAGCAAGAACTACTTTCGCCATTGAGCACCCTGTTCAATCACAGCCTAATTACAGGCTTCATTCCAGCAGAGTGGAGAACTGCCATTGTCATCCCCTTGCACAAAGGTGGTGCCACTACTGACCTGGGAAACTATTGCCCCCATTAGCTTGACAAGTCTGATCTGTAAAGCATGGAGCATATTATTATTATTATTATTATTATGGAGCTTATAAACAAGGACATAGGCAATCTCCAAGCACATGACTCCACCCAATTTGGATTCTTCAGGGGCAGATCTTGCCTATTGAATGTGGTTGACTTCTTTGAAACTGTCACCAAGACCCTGGATGAGGGAAAGTCAGTACATACAGCTTATCCTGACTTGGCCAAGGCCTTTGATACAATCCCCCACTCTGGCATCATCAAAAAGCTAACACAATTTGACTCAAATCCCTATCTCATCAGGTGGGTGGCCAACTAGCTCACTGATAGGACCAACAAGGTCAAAATAGGCACCACCACCTCCAACAGCAGACCTGTCACTGGTGGTGTTCCCCAGGGATCTGTCCTGAGATTCCTACTGTTTGGCATCTACTTCTCAGAGGTTCAGGCAAAGACAAAGGGCCTGTGGCTGACCAAGTTTGCAGATGACTGTAAGTTGGGTGATGTCACTGACTCCCCAAATGATGTTAACATACTGGAAGAGGGTCTCACAATTACAAATAACTGGTGTTAAGGTCATGGCTTTAAGTTAAATGCAAAAAAATGTATTATCATAACCATTTGCCAAAAACAAGGACCCTACTGATTACCCCTAAGCATGCAACCTGTGGTGAGAGACCCGGGTACTCAGGTTGACAACAATCTCACATTAGACCATCTGTGGTGGCAGCAGTCAGAAAAGCCTTCTACATGGTTCATTTCATAATTAAAGGGATTGCATCCAGAAAAAAGGAGGTTATTAACTCTCTGTACTCCTCTCTCATTAGGCTTATAATTGAGTATAATGCCCTGTTTGGTATGTACCTATCCAAACACCTGCACCAACTGGAAAGGCCACAGAAATGGGTTCAGGTGCCTAGGCAGCGAAACATTTCCATGTGGTACATTTTGGCTGGGGACACATGGCTGAAGTGACATTCAGCTGCAGAGAAATATGGCTGTTCCTGGGTGCAGAAGTATATACTGCCATGCCCACAGCTTTAATAACCAAATGCATGGAGGCAGAAGAAGTAATGATTGTTAGACACTGTGAAGAGGGTAGTGGTCCACACACTGATTATAAAGGCACTGCCCATTGTGCACTGCATTTTACTGCCACTGACATGCCCCCAGCCTGCTGCTATGCCTGCCATATTGCCTGCTGTCTCATGTAATTTGCAAACAGACATATTTCTCTGCAGCTAAATGTAATTTCAGCCATTTGTCCCCAGTCAAATGTACCACAGGGGAAATGTCTCGCTGCCTAGGTGCCTGAATCCCACAGAAATGCCTCACAAAGAGAATCCATGGCCTCCAGCATATGTCCTATGCAGACAGGCTGAAATCACTATCACTCTACTCGGTATCATACAGATTGCTCAGAGGTGATCTGTATCCTGCTCACAAGGCAATATCAGACCTTGCTCTACTAGAGCTGCTCCGTATCTGTAAGTCTAAATCTTTGTGCATTACCTGCTTGATAGGCCTAAATCTAGTATGTGACATCAACAGAACCTGCTGGAGAGACAGATTTGTCTGCCAGATGCCGCCCCATCTCTGGAATAGACTTCCCATACATGTCAAACAGAGTACCTAGCTGACCCTCTTCAAGCACAACCTTGATGAATGTATTGGAAATCACAAATTTGTCCCAGGAGTTCCACCTGTGTTCCTCATTGACAGGGGCAACAGGTGCTGACTGAGGTTTCTTTTTGGGGATAAACTCTTGGCTAGGCTTGTAAGGGTCTCAGGGCCATTAGCCTAGTAACCTCCTATGATTCTATGATGCAAGTGCTATACATACTTTAGTTTCTACAGGTATTGATTCCCCTCGGTTTGCCCTTGCTCTCAGTTGATGATGACAGAGATTGCAGAGTTCCAGTAGTGTGTGTGTGTGTGTGTGTGTGTGTCTATTCACCTTGTAGCATTTTATTATTTCTACCTCATGCAGACAATGAAAAGTTAAATGGGGTCTAAATACCCTTCTTCTTCTTCTTAGCTAAGGCCTATTAGCAGCAACAGCAACAGCAGCATAGACTTGGGCCTGTTGCACATACACACGCAGAAGAGCAGCAACAGCCCTAACATTTTTCTGTGTAGAGTAGTTTCCATGGATGTATTCCAATAGTTTTTGGAATTTGAGGCTAAACCTACCCTAAGTGTACATGATTGCTTTATAGCTTGTTGAATAGTTCCTCCATCTTGGATTGGTTGATTAGCATACAGTTCAGCAGCTTATGCTATAATTGGCATGCATGATATTTTCCGTGTTTGCATGCCCTACACACTATGTAGAGCCAGAGTATGAATAAAAATCAGCACACTACAGTGTGCATGTCTTACCACGATACGTGCATAATTTTAGCACACTATGTAGGCTTTATTGAATCCACACCTAGGACATACAGCCTAACAAAATTACTTAGTTACTAGCTGTTGGGAGTCAATGAAATCAATTTCTAGATGGAACATTGCACTCTCAGCTACAAGTAGGAAACTAAAGAAATTATTATCTTATAATTAAGATATACCCTCGGATTTACTAATCTTCCATGCAGGACTAATCTAGTCCTGCATGGAAGCGGCAGTTTAAGAAGAGAATGGCAGTGCGTCATGCATATTAATGAAGGCGCACTGCCTGAGCTCCAAATCCTACACTGAGCGTGGATGAGTGCAGGAGGCATGTCTGAGAGCAGAGCTCTCAAAATAAACACGCCCCTGCAAAGTAGAACAGAAGAAAGTGTAAATAAATGAGCGGGACTGCTCATAGGTGTCCACATATCCTCACCAACAGTCCCCATGTGTTCAACAGCAACAGTACATTGAAATAAAATGAAGAAACCCTTGTATTTATTTTTTTTAAAACCCTGAGTACAGCTAACCGTAGGTGCACAGGTCTGCCTATCACTTAGCTACAGTTAAAGCAGCTGAAAAGGCTGAAGAGGGTAACAAGGAATATATATGCAAAAGAAGCAACACAGCAGTAGTGTAGTGGTTAGAGCATCTGCCTAACAAACAGGCATTCCCGGTTCGAGTCCCACTGGAGCACGTCATTTTCCATGTGAAATCTGTATATGAACATATATTTACATCTTTTTTGCCGTTTAACCTACATAATAACATTTAAATGTGAACTGGAGTACTGTATGAAATGCACATGTGAAGTTTCAGTGTCATAATGAATAAGGCACTAGTAAGCAGGTTTAAGAACAAATAAGCAGTAGTAAGCGTGTTTAAGTGTGTTTGCATGGGGGTAAGCATTGCCTACACAGATTAAGCAAAATAGAAGCTGAGTGTAAGTAACTGTAATGGGAGGTTAGCAGTGCTTACCATCGTGCAAACCTATGCAAACCCACTTACAACTGCTTTAAAGTGCCTTAATCACTCTGGATCCAATGGCCCATGTTCTGGCCAACAACAAAATAAACTGCCTCTGCAAAGCTCAAACTCAAGACCCTGTACACTGTAGTCACAGTAGTTAACCACTAAGCCATCATAGAAATAGAAACACATGAGGTATCAGCAAACTAATCCTCACCACAGGAAAATCAAACCAAACATGTGAACTGAATCTATGTACAGTGTGAAGTGGTATAACCTGCTACATAACATAAATATGTGAACTGGAGTACTGCAGTAAGGCCAGATGTGAGGTGTTATTGCAATAAAGTGTTGAAGTTCCCAGGATCCCATACAGCGTACATACACATGAATCAAGGATACAAGACACATATATAACATGTAATGAAAAAGACATCAATGCCAAAAGGCAAATATCATGCAAATTGAATATTAAGCACTGCTAAACATTGCACAGCACTGCTAACCATACTGCTGGCAGGATACTACCAGTGGGAGAAACAGTGTCAACCTGCAAAGTCTAATCTTAAACAAACGTATGTTCGTCCTTAGCGGGACGACCCCAAAAATTCTGCTAAAAAGAGTCCTCGGGGTAACATACCATGCCTTACAGGTAAGCAAAGGAGGATATGTATGTTCGCGGACTGAATGTGTGGGAACCCTGAAGATCAATGGGATGAGACAACTTACATGATGGATCCCGAGAAGTGGAGAGTGGGCAATGTGTACTGGTGTGGTGAGATTCAGATGGCACCTGTAGGAAGGATGATTGATGTGGAGGGGGTGGAGGGAATGATGGGTAAGACATTATGGACCAAGGTGTGCCAGGGTTGGACAGACCCGTTCTAATGGGACTTCCCCATGGATGTAAGTGAGAAAGGAGGGGGGGAAACAGGAAGGTAACTGAGACATACCATTTCCCATGGCAAAGCATGTTATGAGGAATATGTTTGTTGCATAACACATGGAATAACATTTATATATATGAACTGGAGTACTGCTGTGATGAAAAAACATATATATATATATATATATATATATATATATATATATATATATATACCTAGAGTACTGCAGGAAATGCACATGTGAGGTGTCAGTATCATTATGCATAAAGCAGTAGTTAGGTTAAGCAACAAGAAGCAGTAGTAAGCATATGTCAGCACTAGTAAGCGAGTTTAAGGCCATGTGCATGGGTTTGCGTGAAGGTAAGCACTGCTAATTTCTGGTTACAGTGTCCTACACCCAGTAAGCCTCTAAATTGCTTAACCTGTGTAGGCAGTGCTTACCCCCATGCAAACCCACTTACAACTGCTCAAAAGAACCTTAATCACACTGTATCCAACGGCCCTTGTTCTGCCTAGCAAAAACATAAACTCCCTCTGCACGGCTCAAACTCAGGATCCTGCACACCATAGTTACAGTAGTTAACCACCAAGCCATCATAGCAATAGATATGAATGAGGTATTAGCAAACTAATCCTCACCACAGGAAAATCAAACCAAACATGTGAACTGAATCTATGTACAGTGTGATGTTGGATAACCTGCCACAGAACATAAATATGTAGCCATCATAGCAATAGATATGAATGAGGTATTAGCAAACTAATCCTCACCACAGGAAAATCAAACCAAACATGTGAACTGAATCTATGTACAGTGTGATGTTGGATAACCTGCCACAGAACATAAATATGTGAACTGGAGTACTGCAGTAAGCATAGATTTAAGGTGTTATTGTAATAAAGTGTAGTAGTCCCCAGGTCCCCATACAGTATATGTACACATGAATCATGGATACCAGACACATATATAACCTGTAATGAAGAATAAATCATTGCCAAGTGGCAAATATAGTGCTAAATAACTATTAAGCAATGCTAACCACAGCACAGCACAGCTCAAGTTAGTAAGTGTAAGCAATGTGTAGGGGATCCAGTTCAATCTGCCTGCTGGTATACCTCTTTAAGCAGTGCCAGCCTCATGTAAATAGGTCTGCCCATAGCTTAGCCTTTTCAAAACTGGCCAATCATGGGGAAGTGTAGGAAAATGGCTGTATTTAAACCCCACAGGTGGGAATACTTCCCATAACTGGTTATAGCTTCCTACTGCAGGCAGAATGGCTGGAGTGGGTGAAGGCACTTGATTTAGAGCGCAGCGCTGGGGCATCCAGGAGTCAAAAATCATGGTATGGCTCCTGGTAAAACACCATGATCAGAGACTACTACAGGACCAGTACCAGGGCTCGCAGTATAAAACGGAGGCCTGGGACAGTCTCGCCTGTGACCTCACCAGTGCCACAGGTATCCCCCGGACTGGTGAGCAGGTCAGGCACCACCATGCTGACCTGAAGTGGTGGAGGGGGATGTACTGGAACAGTGGATCTAGGAGTGTCAGCAGATGCCCAATGCCCCAGGAGTGAGTAAATACTCATTCTACTAAGTAGTAAATAATTTCCTAGCTTGTGTATACTATGGATAGGTATGGCTAAATATCACTGCATTTCTCTGACAGCTGCAGATGAGCGGGCTGTGAACCAGCAAGCCCATGATGCTAGGCTGCAAAGGTTGCATCACAAGGCAGGTTAGTAATCAGTCTGCATGCACTGTCATAACAAATAAATATAAGAGCCTTAGAAAGTGTTGTACCAGTAGATATAAATGTGTAATAGTCTGTGAATAAAGGTATAACCCCTGGAGTGCTTCTGTTTACTCTTCTCTCATATGTTGGTGATCTGTTCCATACTATAAATAGTACTGTTGTATCTTAAGCAGTGTCACCCACACTGTGGTATGCTTATAAAATAGGTATGAAGTCCTGCATAACAATGTTAGAAGTGCCAAGAGGTCAGTCATATTGTACAAGTTAGGGAGACTTAGACAGAAAAGAGTTGAAAGCTTTACATGAATTACCTGATAGCACAGTGTACTGTGATGTTAGCTACAGTATTTTGTCACACACAGCAGGGGTTTGAATCCTAAGAATGCTACTAAGTTGTATGCATAATCATACCCCACAACTGTACAGATTGTGATACAATGTTAAGATAGAAAGCTGTATGCATAATTACACCCAACAATAGTACAGAATGTGCTAGAATGCTCATATTGTAAGTTGTATGCATATTCATACCCCACAACTGTTCCAATCTATCCAGCATGTCCAGATAAATGGCCCATAGCACTAGCCTGGTATCCTGTTACCCTGAAAATCCAGTGTGATGATCCAAGAAATGTAGGCAGCTGTCAATGACATATAACTGATAGTCAAATGTGTACATAGTCAGAGAATGTATATGGAAACAAACCTGTCATTCTAGCACCTCACCCAAAGTGTATGACAGCAATTCTCAACATGTGTTGCATTAACACCTGCAGCCTGTCACGCCTGTATGTAAGACACAGGTCACGTATTTAATAATTTATAAACATACCAGTGTACAATATAAGGCAATTGTGTAGTGTAATAATACATGTAAGGGGAAGACCACTGCAGTGACTAAGAATGTTATGAAAACTATAAGGATATATTAGTTGTTAATTGAATTCTCTCTCTCAGCCCTATCATATGTGCATAATAACCCAATGACCCTCCTCAACTGGTATGTGTACACGCCAAACTTTTGTTGGGACATATGTCCTAATGGTTTATAAATATTCACATTTCTTTCTATGCATGTGCCATGTGAAAATACGCCCATATTGGTGGCCTGTTGCCATCAATAAAACATGCATGCTCCTGTAATGGCCACTGTTGTTCCATATATGCATGTGTTCTGCTTGCTCTGCAACTATGTTAAATCTGGTGTGTTGGGTTAATGGGAATACCTATGCATACTTTTATAACTAATCCTGAATGCTGTTGACTTTTACTAACCCATATCTGTCATAAACCTGTGACAACACATCTCGTATGGGAAGGCCGGTCCCAGCGAACCCATCTGTCCCACCTCAGCTGGCCATGGCACTGCGCACCAGCACAGCTGGGGCCCAGCCTGGGACCTCCTCCTCCGTGGGCCCTGCAACACCTTCAGGTGGAACCACTGCAGTGGATGGGGCTCACCCCCCTTGGAGTGGGTGCAGAGGGGAACCTGTTATCCGTCAACAGGTCTGGGCCATGGTGCATAAGGAGCTCGATCTGGAGTATTGAGAGCATCTACACCAGCTTGAGGGCTGAGTGGTGCTATTAGAAGGTGAGCCTACCCCTCCTACATAGCCCCCAGCACAGCCACCTTCAGGGCCATGAAGGTGCAGTGGTGACTGCTCATGGGTGGGGACCTCAGTCCCACTGTTTCCAGTTGGGGGCTCATGGGCTTGCGACTTCCAAACACCCCTCCTTGACCAAGGTGTTTACCCCCCACATGTGTCACATACCGGTCCTGTATGCATCTTGTGTGTCTTGACTGTTAACCTACCCAACCTACCTCCCAAAATATACCTACTACCTCTCCCCAACATCCCACTCTCACCTAAAAAAAAAAAAAGGGGGCAATCTGTTCCCACAAAAGAATCCCGCTCCATACATAGCTGTCCATTTTGCACACATGTCCAGTAGACACATGTAATCTGGTCTAATTGGCATCACAATGAATATATGTTGCCCTCACCCCTCTCCCAGGGGTTTGAGGGTCCAAATGTACCTGCAAATATAGTGTATATGCACAGCTGTTGCTGTAGAAGAAATGGACAGCTATGGACCTTTCCTATACCCTTCTTGCACATGCCTAGCTATTTCCCCTACTGTTTTTTCCTCTTTGTGCCCTGTTTTTCACCACTTTCCTATCAACCCCTTTTTATTTTCTTTTAAAGGAATTAGCACGGGGGTAAATGGCAGTAAGTAGTGTTAAGCAGCGCTAAGTGGGTTTGCGTAGGTTTGCATGGGGGTAAGTTATGCCTACACAGGCTGAGAAATCTGAAGCTAACTGACTGCAAGAAAACATAAGCGGATGTTGGCAGTGCTTACCATTGCGCAAACCCACTTACAACTGCTTAAAAGTGCCTTAATCAATCTGTAGTCAACATTCCTTGTTCTGCCCAGCAACAAAGTAAACTGCCTCTCCAAGGCTCGAACCCAGGATCCTGCACTCCATACACAAAGAGATTTACCACTAAACCATGGCAGATATACATCATCTGAAGTTTTCACAAACATAGCATGTAGCACAATCAGTCAACAGTACAGGAAATGTATTAATATCATACCAAATAACCTGTTAATGCAAGACATCTGGACAAAGTATGCCACACTGTGGGTACAAATAGGGATATATGTCAACTAATAGGTTCATAGGTTCATAGGTTCATAGGTTCATATTAGGCTATCTGCCCTAGGGCATTTATAAGCCTAGCCAGAGTGTGTGTGGCTTTCACCACCCCTTAGGATGAGAATACTATACCCATTAGTTTGCTGTGCCTCTGTCCAGCAGTGATACAGAGATGATTCCTGGGGTAAACCTACGATCTCCCATCCACTCGTCAAGATTTCTCTTGAACAGAGTCAGTGAGGGGCTCTGCCTCACATGGACTGGGATTCTGTTCCATAGTGTAGGGAGTCTCTGGGTGATGAATCTGTCCCTCCAGCACGTCCTATTTATATCCGTGTTAAGGTTTAAGTCTCTTGCTCGTGGCTCTGGTGGATTTGGATTTTTTGGGGTGGAGCATGTCCATTAATTCCGGGTTGGACATGGCCTTGTATGTCAGGCACAGATCACCTCTGAGCAGACGGTATGCGACCGAATAGAGCTGGAGTTTCTTCAGTCGGGCATCGTATGACATATGTTTGAGCCCCTTTATCCTTTTGGTGAGGAACTTTGGGGTCTTTCCAACTGCTGCAGGTGTCGGGTAAGGTACATTCCGAATGGGGCGTTGTACTCAATCATTGGTCTGATAAGTGAAGAGTACAGGGTACAATGACCTCTCCTGATCTGGATGTGAATCCCTTCATGATCAGGTGGGCAATGTAGAAGGTCTTCCTAACCACTTTGGCAATGTGAGTGTCAAAAGAGAGGTTACTGTCAACTTGGGTCCCCAGGTCCCTGATAACTTCTTCCGTGTTTAATGGATTACCACCTATGTGGTAATTAGGGGTTACCTTGTTTTTCCCAAAGGGTATGACTATACATTTTTGGCATTTAGCTTAAGGCCATGGCTCTGGCACCAGTTATCCATTTCTATGAGACCTTTCTGGAGGATGTCTGTGTCTGATGGAGTGTCAGTTATGGTGCCCAGTTTGCAGTCATCTGCAAATTTTGTCAGCCACAATCCCCTATGTTTGCCTGCACTTCAGAAAAATAAATGCCGAACAAGAGGGGGCCCAGGACTGAGCCCTGTGGGACACCGCTCGTGACCGGCTTAGAGTCTGACATGGCACCATCAACTCTAACCCTGTGTGTTCTGTCCTTGAGCCAGTTTGCAACCCATCTTGTGACATATGGGTTTACATCTAAGCTGGTGAGCTTTTCTATGATGCCCGAGTGGGGTATTGTGTCGAATGCTTTTGCTAGGTCAAGGTAGGCTGTGTGAACTGCCTTACCCTCATCAATGGCCTTAGTGACTGTTTCAAAAAAGTCGACCAAGTTCAAGAGGCAGGATCTGCCCTTGACAAAGCCAAATTGGGTAGGATCCAGTGTCTGTAGGTCCCCAATGTCTTTATTTATGAGTTCCATTATGATCCTCTCCATAGCTTTGCAGACAAGGCTCGTCAAGCTTATGGGGCGGTAATTTCCAGGGTCCGTAGAAGCACCGCCTTTGTGGAGTGGGACCACAGTTGCCGTACGCCATTCTTTGGGTACGTATCCTGTAGTAAGGCTAAGATTAAACAGCAGCCTTATGTGTGGGTTTAGTTCCTCATTGAGTTCATGTAGCACACAGCCGGGGACACCGTCCGGTCCCATTGATGCTGTGTTTTTTGCTTTAGAGAGAGCAGCTCTCACCTGGGCATCTGAGATGTTTGGGAGGCTAGACTCTGGTGCTCTAATACACTTAAAATGTTGCTAGTTGCACAGTTATATGTATTAGAACACATATGTAGAAGGAGATGATGTCTGAAACACAAAAGTGTTGGCACTAGTTACTGACTTCAATCCATGATAATTGCCAAGTGAATGAAGAACAGGCCAAAATATGAGCCTAACATGCATGGACATATGGACAGATATATATCTGTAAATGTAGACAGATAGACAGCTATATGTAGATATGACTCACAAATAATCATGTAACATCAATTGTATATAGATGCATATATATGTTCATATGTATGTATGTGTATATATATATATATATATATATATATATATATATATATATATATATATATATATATATATATAGATACATATAAATAGATATAGCCATATGTGTTATATATAGGTACATACACATATACACACACAAAAGGTATCAGTAGCCATACATATGTAGAAGTAGTGTGGAAGTACTGGGTGCAAAGTATATCCCTCAGTCACAAGCCATTTAACTGCCACCTGTGAAATGTGCAGTGTGGCAACCATTCCCACAAATGAGAATACTGACATTAAACATATACCCACCCACAATTCAATGGACATGACATGACCCACAGGTATGCATACACAGACAGCCTTCATTTGTGTACTATACAATAATGTATGCCAGTACTTACACCACATAAGGTTTGAAATATGTAATCAGTGATGAATGCAAGGCCTACACAAAACAGTAGATGCAAGCAATGTGTATATATATGCCATACTATGCTGTCCAGGCCAAGACTTTCAATTAGTGCAACAGTAGAAATAGGATTTGCCTTCAGGATACGTAACAATCAACTATTACAGATGTAGTTCAGCAGCCTCCAATTACACCCTGTAGTCAAGCCCTAGGGGGAAAAGTAGCATTTGTGTTAATGTCACAGTATCTTGTACATATTGCTTAACCTAACATATCACTATCACACTGAATGACCCTCGTCTTAATAGTTTATGTCCCTGAAATGGTGTCATAGCCTAGGTTAATGGCATAGAACCCCCCCATAAATAGCTGTACAAGGGCAAGGAACACTGTGTACCACATACTTACCTCTGGAATGCACAAGGGCACATATGTGTTCTCCAGCTGTTGCCCTCATATATATAGACGTGGCCCAACAGTTGGTGTGGGAGTCCATGATATGACTTGGATGATAGCAGTAATGCTAGCAGTAAATAATGCAAGGCCATTACCTAACAGCCCTTCCTGTATCACAGCAGGACAAAGACTGGCATATATGTGGAGGACAGAGGCAGGAACATAGGGCCATATTTGCATTATTGCTGTTACACACCCTGGAAATTGCTGGTGTTACAGGATTTGTTGCAGCATACCCTTATGCAGGAATACAACACTGAAATACGAATGGATGTAGCCATGTACTGATAGCACTCAACAGACAGAATGCCACAGATATATCTGGGATAATACCTGTGTGGTGCACAGACAAAACCTAACAGCCAATCCCCCTGGTATCATATGGATAGGCCCACAGTTGAGAGCTATGCAGACAGACAACATTCCATGAAAAGTACCGTGTACACAGAAACCCTGTAAGAAGAGCAAGATACAATGCACACAACAACACTACTCACGCAGTCTGTAGGTCTGGAACCTTACCCAAATGTGGATTTTGCCTGTGTCTGCAGGTTCTGCTGTTAGAGGTATTGCTACCTGCTGTCTGTAACACTGATGTCCACACACAGTAAAATAAGTTTATACCGCCGTTATATAGATGACTAGTTTTTTATTTGGAACGGACCCAAAAAAGAGCTGACCACCTTCCTACAAGTCCTCTCGGACAGCATACCCTACTTGGATTTTGTCATGTCTGGTTGTGGTTCAAGCATAGCTTTCCTGAACACCCTCATCTCGATCAACAGACCTAATAATCCCCTGGTATCCAACATTTACAGGAAGGAGACCAATAGAAACAATTTCCTGGACTTCAGAAGCCAGCACCCATTCTTTCCACGCTTTCATCTTTTGTTTTTTTTTTTGTATACATGTGAAATATTTTGTGTATAAGATGCTATAGTAAAAGGGTGAGACAAGCTTTATATATATTTTATATATACACACACACATATATATATATATATATATTATATATACACACACACATATATATATATATATATATATATATATATATATATATATTTTATATATATATATATATATATATATATATATATATATATATATATATATATGAGTCTATGTTTCTTGGTCGAAATTTCATAATCTCAAACAAGAAACACCGAGACCCATTAAAGTGGAAGTGCACTGCATCGAAAGTGCACTTTTGCAAAAGCTGGTTCTCCAAACCGGAAAAAAGTAAACAAAAAAAAATACTTTAAACAGTATTTTGCAGGGGGGCATGCCCCCCTGCACCCCCCATGAGGGGGCTGTACCCCCCACCCCCCTACTTAAATATACTAACTCTGAGATCGCACTACAGTGGGGAAAAGGATATATTTCCTTAACACCCACTGTAACATGCTTTGGAGAACTGGGTTTTGCAAAAGTGCACTTTCAATTTAGTGTACTTTCGCTTTAATCGGTTCAATTTTCTGGGTGTCAAGAAAGTTTGTTTTCGACAATCAGAAGTATGTATATGTATATATATATATATATATATATATATATATATATATATATATATATATATATATATACAGATAGATAGATATATAAGTGTGTGTGTGTAAATATAATTCAAAATTCATGCATTCAACATACACACATTATATCTCAGTTGTGCTGGAAATTTTGGAGAAGTGAAAGGACTGGATAGCCATGGTCATACCCATTCACCTCTGCACCTCTCCTAAAATGCATATTAACACAAGCTGATAATCACAAATAAATAATACAGCAAATACCAATTGTTATGCATGGCCTTTACTTTTTCAAATGTAGGATACACAGTGGTGTCTTGTGTCTGTGTCTGCTGCCACCCCCTCTAACTTCTGTGTCTATGCATGTGGTCTTCCATGTACTCATACCACTCAACTATCCCTAATTTTGCAGAATGTCATTGGTTTTGTTACATAAAATGTTTGACTTTCTGGTAAATCAGTAAGGATTATAGTCAGTCAATAATGCCAGACATTACAGAGTCATACTTGTTATTGTTCAGAAAATGCATGTTGATGCAAAGTGTGTTGTTCTATTAAGTGTTTTAAGTGAATAAGAGTCATATTTAAAACTGTCCCCGTCTTTGGGTCTTTGTGCCACACATTATGTTTGGCCTTGTCCAGAATGCTTGAGCAGAGAAGTGGAGAGGTACATGCCCTTGAAATGAATATTATTTAAACTGCTGGTCAGTATACCTTTATATTTGATACTGCTCACCCTGCTGTCATAATAATGACATACAAATCTGGTTGTGAATCTTGCATTCATCAGTGAATACAATATGATGCCCCTCAGACAGGTCTTGGTACTGTTTATTGATGTTGTCTCTGAATCCTTCTAATACTATGCCATTTATAAATCTAGATCTGCTGCATATGCTGGAAAAATATACTGAGATCCTAAAAAATGTTTACTCTGACTGTTGTCATCACAGAAGTGAATGCTTATCTATACAACATGTTCTGTTAACCATTAATGATTAAATAATGAAAACACTTAAACTTGAGATTTTTGATAAAGAAGATAGAGACATCTTAGCTTGTTTACCCTGGTTCTTTCCATACTCTGAAGAGCTTTAGACTATTCCATTGCCGACCACTTTTTAACTTCATTTTTTAATGCCATTTCAGATAGAAATAAAGTTTGTTCACACTGAAGTAGTAAAAGCATGATTTATTTTCCATTTGTGTTGCTCAAAACAAAAAAGATAATTCCGATAACACATTTTAAAAGCCATTGAAAGCCTGGGCAAAAAAGCCCGGGATCTGTATGTCACAATAAAAACGTGAGCTGAAATATACTGTTTGAAAATTATTTTGAGAACATGGTTTGTACCACTGGTGTAAGTCAAACATCTTACTGTGCTTTTGTGAGTAAAACAAGTTTCAGTTTGACCAGTCTGACCTGCACTGCAAGTCAGCTAAAGAAGTTGTGTCTTTCAGCTTTTCCCGGTTAGGGGTCGCCACAGCAGAACTCCGGTCTGCTAATGATTGGCAGTAGATTTTTACATGCCACGTTGCCAGCCCTGATGCACAACCTTCAACGAAGGCACGCCCATTCATGCATGTCTCCATACAGAAGATGCTCTAACTGGGAATTGAACAGGACAACGTCTTACTGTGAGGCGACAACGCTACCACAGCATCACCACCGCAGTAAGTCAGCTAAAGAAGTGAACACTGGCAAAACCAAAGAAAATTATATGACAAATAAAACACATACATTTCAGATAGCTTATGAATTCTAGAATATAAATAAAAGGAAAGAGTCTAAGTTAATGTTCTGCTACTGCAGCAAAATAACTAAACTGAAACGAAACAGGGGGGCACAGATGATTTAAACAAAACAATCAAAATGAATTTCATGCTAATCTTTAACAGCAATGCACACAAAATCTTTCATAAAAATAAAATAAAGTGCACATTTTAAACCACTCACCAGACACCTTCCATGTCTGGGCTCATAAATGTGACTACATCTACACATCAACCATGCTTGTTGGGTGGCACTGTATGTCATCATAGACTGTGTATGTCCACTGTCATTCCCATCCTCTGCTTACACTACAACACCCTGCTCAAACAGGTCTAGTCTGGGTCCATAATTCTATGTGATTGCATTTACACATCAGCCATGCTGTGATGGGCAGTACTATATGTCATCACGGAATGTGTCTTCTGTCACTCCCATCTTCTGCTCACAGTCTAATATCCTGCACAAACAGGTCTAGTCTGGACTCATAATTCCATGCAACTGCATCTACACATCAGCCATGCTGTGATGGGTTACACTGTACATCCTCTGCTCACACTCTAATACCCTGTTTAAACAGGTCTAGTCTGGGCCCATAATTCCATGTGACTGCATTTAAACATCAGCCATGCTGTGATGGGCGGTACTGTACATCATCACAGAATGAGCGGTACTGTCTGTCATCACAGAATGTGTGTGCCTGCTGTCACTCCCATCATCTGCTCACAGTCCAATATTCTGCTCAAACAGGTCTAGTCTGGGACCATAATTCCACATGACTGCATCTATGCATCAGCCATGCTGTGATGGGCAGTACTGTACATCATCACAGAATGAGCAGTACTGTATGTTATCATGGAATGTGCATGTCCACTGTCACTCCCATCCTCTGTTCACAGTCCAATACCCTGCACAAACAGGTCTAGTCTGGGCCCATAATTCCATGTGACTGCATCTACACCACCCATGCTGTAATAGGTGGTACTGTACATCATCACAGAATGGGTGGTACTGTATATCATCACAGAATATATGTGTCTGCTGTCATTCCCATCCCTCTGCTCACACTCCAGTACCCTGCTCAAACAGGTCTACGTAAGTTCATTCAAAGTCATAATATGAATTCTTAACAAGCCAAATCTTTTTTTTTTACTCAAATGATTTTTATTTTGATGAAATAACACAATAATTTAATACATTCATAACATTCAATAATTATTTACAGTATTTACATTCAGCCTGACAAAAAGGATTCAGATAAAAACATTTGTTGTTAAATAATAAGTTAACATATAAACTATGATAGTTAAGAAGAGTTTGGTTCCATCTGGATGGTATAAATCAAATTCAAAACTTTCCTCCATGGACTATTAACCAATGCCTTAGGAAAAGTTCTTAACTCTTTAGTTCTTTTCTCCTTTAGTATGAATTTCTTCAGTGATGATAGGAATTCCTCCATTGTGGGTGCTACATTAGAGTTCCATCTTCTAGTTATACATTTTCTGGCTATTGCCAACATTGTCCACAACAAATACAGGTCATCTTTCTTCATATTATTATTATTAACAACATTCAATAAAATGAAAGACTTTGTCAAAACAAATTTATCACTATAGATAGCTTGAAGAAATGTGTTAATCTCATTCCAATATGGTTTAATATTAGTACTGTCATATAAAATATGAGACCAGTCAGTATTAGTGGACAGATAACATCTCCAACATAACTTGCTGTTTGAAGGGTTCATTTTTGAGAGTTTCTCAGGTATCAAAAAGGATCTGTGTAGAAATTTCCAATGAAAAATCCTCTAGAATTGTGAGTAAGAAGTTAGTTTAACTGAAAATAAAATGTTTGTTTTATCTTCCATTGATAATGATACTTGAAACCCTTTAGTTAAGTATTGCCAGTAAGAATCTTTCGGAGCTGTCTTATAGACAATTAAAGTGTTATATAGATATAATTCATTCTTAACATTGATATTATTATATAGAATTCCAAAAATCCAGTTTATAATTTTTGGTACGGTTTTGAAGGATGAGTTATGTATTATTCTACACAGATCCTTAGTGTATGATGTGACACTTTGAAGACCCAACCAGTCATTAGGGGGAATAGGCCATAGGTTGACAATATACTTTGTGTGTTCAAAGCTTGTTGGTTTTCAATACATTGCAACCAACAAAATAGGTTATTATTTACCCATAAGCCAAAAACCTCTCTATGTGTTTTATCAGGGAAATCCCTTGTAATAGTAAATGGTATTAAAATCTATGCCACAGTTTTATATCTAAATTTGTATTAATGAATTTTCTAAACACATCAAAAATATTGTTTATTAGTGTTAGTTTAGTTAATTATGTTGTACCATACTGTAAATTTAAACTTAAATAGTGCCATATCTTGTTTTCTTTGTCAGTTACCAGAGCATTCTTTGATAAATAATTTTCATTCACTAGTATAATGGAGTGTAACTGTTTCCAGTTGGAAGAGTATCTAGGATTTATCCATTTCATCACTATTTTAATTATAGATGCCTTTATATAAGTTTCAATCTCTGGGAATTTTAACCCCCCTTGTTCCCATTTTCTGATATGATAAGAATATGCCACTCTATTTCTTTTGGGGTACCATATGAATTTCATCAGAGATGAAGTGATTTCTTTAAGGATTTTCTTTCCTGGTGGAAGTATAAGGCCTTCTGCTATATATAATATTGTAGGCAACAAAACCATTTTTATCAGTTGTAATTTATCATCAAATGTTATAAACAAATTATTCAATTTGCTTATTAATGTCTTGATTAATTCTATGGCTTTAGCATAGTTAAGCTGTAAGGTTTCCTCTATATTCTTGCCTAGGACTACTCCTAAATAGTCTAGAGTTGAAACTTGGTTTCCAATAATATGATTAACTGGAACCTGTATGTTCTTTTTTTATTTAATAATAAATATTTTGATTTAGATTTGTTGAAGGAGAGTCGTAAGATTTTTTGGAAATTTATTGTTACTATATCCACTTCACCTAACACTTCCTTAGAGTTGGGTAAGGTAAGTAAGACATCATCAGCAAACATCATATTTTAGAAATATATTGGTCATATATATTTATACCTATCTTTGGGTTATTATGTGTTCAAATGACAAGTATTTCTATGGCCAGAGCAAACAGGATAGGGGGCATAGGACATCCTTATCTAGTACCTCTAGTGATTTGGATTGATGTGGAAGTAAAGGGACCTAATCTGACATATGCTAGATTATTTTCATAGATTTTCTTTATCATTGTTATAAAAAGGGGGGGATCAAATAACTGTAAGACGTTAAATAAATAACCCCAATTTAAGGAGTCAAAGGTCTTTTGAATATCTAGACCTATTATCAATGCTTCATGGTTTCCTCTATTGAGGTAATCTATCAGACATAATACTCTTTTAATATTATCCTGTATATGCCTGTTATGTATGAAACCAGTTTGGTCTTCATTAATTATTTTAGATATCTGTATTTTCAAACTATTGACCATAATTGACATAAATAGTTTATAATCATTATTCAACAAAGAAATTGGCCTATATGAGTTGCAATGATTAGGGTCCTTATTCTCTTTTAATATAGGGGAAATTAGAGAATATCTCCAAGAAGGAGGAATATTTGCTAATGTTTGAACTTCAAGAAAGGTTTTATGTAAGAAAGAGATTATAGAAGAAGGGAACAATCTATACATTTTGATAATTAAGCCATCTTTTCCAGGTGCTTTATTAGATCTACTTTCTTTAATCCCGTCTATAATTTCCTTTTGAGAAATAGTTTTTTGTAGATCTAACTTAAGTTCCTCAGGAATTCTTGTTATGTTGGGAACTATATTCTCTAACTTCTTACATTCATTTGTACTTATTTTATCTTTATGATGCTCTGCATAATGATAATTAAAAGCCTCCAGAATGTCCCCTATGTCTGAGACTTGTTTCCTTTTCTCTTCATGAAAGATACTATCAATGTTACTAATTTTTGATTGTATCTTAACTTTCATAGGTTATAAAGATGCTTAGGAGAGGTAGCATAAATATTTAATTTCAGTTTTTCCATAGCTAAATTAGTTTTATGGGATAATATTTCATTGTATTTCTTATTTGCTTCTTCTATTTTCTTCTTATTATCTGTAGCAATTAAGTTTTTATTAGATTTAAGAGATAATATTTGATTTTGGAGTTGCTGTAACTCTGAGTTCCATTCTTTAATTTTATTTTTGTACCAGCTAATGGTTTTACCATATATATAAGCCTTAAGAGAATCCAAAACTATATTTGTGTTTGCTTCAGCTTTATAATTAATCTCTAAGAAAAGCTGAAGTTCAGAAGTTATCCAAGATTTAAAGTCTTTAATTTTTGTGATATATGAAAGAATCCTTGAAGTAATAACTAATTGATTGAATTCCAAGTGTATTGTTAATAACAGGGAATTATGATATGAAAAGGGACAAGGTTGCATTATAAAATTCAAGATTTTAGAATAAAGATCTTGTGAGATATAAATGTTATCTAGTCTAGTTTGGGTACCATGTCTATAGTCCTGCTGTGTGAATAGTAAAGAATTTGGTCCCAAAGCATTAAAGGTACCTCTTAATTTAAACATTTCTGTCCATTTTTTTAACTATTTGGCTGAGGACAATAGTCTAGGAGATTTCAAATTGGTAGTTCCTGTAATATCTGTGATACAATTGAAATCACCTCCTAGTATAATATTACCTTTAGAAGTAGTTGTAATAAAGTCTGTTTATTAGCTAGTCCATCCCCCATACCAAGGAACCAGTATAAATTAACCAGGGTCCAAATTCTATTATTAAACTTAAGTATAACTAAGGCCATCAGTCCATCATTATCTACATGTTTGTAAATGATTTGGGGATTTAAGAAAGTATTTTTCCGTAGAATTGTTACTCCTCTGGTCTTATTTTTATAAGAAGATTGAACAAGTATTGTGTATTCCTTAGGGTCCCATATAAATGTGTCATTTATTTTAAAGTGTGTCTCTTGGAGAAAAACTACTTGAGCCTTGTTTAGTTTAAGATACCTTAGTAGGTTGGCTCTCTTATATGGGTTGTTTAAGCCATTAGTATTTAAGGATATCAATGTTAAATCCATATCAGAATTCTTTAAAGATAACAAATAAAAAAGGAACTTGTAATAATAGAATCCTGTATACATAACAACTCTTCCTGAATAGACAATAGAATATCAATTGTTGTATTTCTAATTATCTCAATCCAAATAACTTTCCCCATAAAAGATACAAGTAAAACAATTGTGTTAGGCACTTCAAAACTAGAAAAACAGTTAAATATCAAAAAATTAGCATATTTCACTCAGGTATAAACTTTAATACACCCTATACATGGAATGAGATACAAACAGAACTAAATCTGCTAGACTACCTATCCCAACAATCAACCTTTGCTGGTTCGAGCCCATGAAAACAAAGTAAAAAATGGAGAATATATTATAAATTAAGAGAAAAATAGTAGTAATAAACAACTAATCAGATATTGATTCCAGTTAGGTTTTAGAGATGAGTTACATATACTATTATTAGAAACATTAAACATTTATACAGTAATTATTCACTAAGGAAGCAAGCGACATATTAGGATATATATAATTTGAATTTAGTGCTTAATAGACTAAGGAAACATTAGCTTTATTAACAATCTAAATTATTACCCAAAATACCTAGCATGTCATCTGTATTATTTCTAATAAAAACTTCAAAATGGCAGAACAAATCAAAGAATCATTTAGCATTTGTATTTACTTCCCTCTGAATAAATCTTATTGTGACAAACTCCCACTAAATAAAAACTTCACGAGAATTGGGTGTTAGCACATAGTGAGTGTGTGTCATTTCCAAAAGATGCTAACATAGATTTTTAGAAATATTCCATAAGACATATTTGTCCTTAATTAACACCTAAACTTTTGGAATAGCAGATGTTTAAATAACTGACTAAAATCAATAATAATAAACTGGCATCAGTTAAAATGACAAAAATTAGTAAAAAACATTATTTATATAAAACTTACTATGGATAACAGGTCTTAAAAGTGAATGACTCAAAGACAAAATTAAGACAGAGATAGCTGTAAATATGTGCCATAGTAATAGGGTAATACTGAAACTCATAACTTGTTTGTTGTCTTATCACACTTTATAGTTATTACTGAGCTCTTTCCCTGTCATAAAGTGCTAATATACTAAAAACCATGACTTTATAATAACTGAAAACATGACATCTGAAATAGAAAGAATATCTAGGATTCAGTAAGGAAGTCAACATATTAAATGCAACGTAATTATAGTTCAATCAAAATTATTCGTACATATATTTGCTAGGATTTAGTATGGTGTTTGAGTATCCTTACAGTTATTATCATTAGTCATAAGCATTTCCTGTAAATGTATAAGCCTATACTAAACACTTGCTAACTGCATAGGAAAGTTATTTATAAAGATCTGTTTATAAAAAACTCCAGTATATTCACTAGAAATAGTGTCTATAATTAACTGTTTACAAGAAAAAAAATAAAATTTCTGTATATATTTGATCACAAAATATAGTCACTATTATAAAAGGGAACCATGAATATGTCTGCAGACAGTGTAGCTCATAATTCTTGTAAAAGAAGCCTACTATGCTATATTAAAGCAATAACCAACAATGTGGTGTGGTATATTGAAGATTTACCCACAGTTGGTGTGGTTTAATTACAAGGGTGAAGCCCAAGTGATTAAATAAAACCAACCGTTGGTAAATTTCAATATACCACAACCACGGAGTCAGTTATTGCTATTAGAAAATGCCATTATTTAAGAAAAAAATACTTACTTTTCTTAAATAATGTCTTTGTATAACGGCACATTACTGTTCTGCTGGTTGTGGTAGTCTGTTTCCTTGTTTTGATGTACTGAGCATGCGTATGGGACTTGAGTCCCACGCATACCCAGTACATCAATGCTTTGAAATGGAAGCAACAGAGAAAAAAAGTCTCTGTTGCTCCATTTTTTCTTTTTTTTTCTTTTATTTGTTTAAAAAAAATGTGTTGAGGACTTTATACCAATGGAAAAAAGTCCAGGAGACCAAACCTTTTTTCCGTTGGTATATTGTGGGATTTACAATGGGCATGGTGGCCAATCAGCGTACATGTTTTGGAATATTAATGGGGGGGGGGGTCATTGTATAATAACCAATCAGAGACTTGGCATTCACAATTAGGCTTGCATATACACATTAGATGTAATGCAATCTGACCTGCATGCATAGAATGCATGATGTCGCTGGGTTGGGAGGGTGGCCTAATGGTTAAGGTGTTTGTCTTACAAACACAAGGTGCAGGGTTCAAGTCTCCCCAGGGATAATTCTCTAGGCTTAAAATGGCTCACAAGAGCAGTTAGCCTAGTACTGATCTAAGAACCTAAGAACCTAAGTAACAAAGCTTCACATCTTAAATTTCAAACTGACATTTTCCTGCCCAGCATGCTACACAGTACAGTTTCCTGACCTCACTTTAACTGTGTCACAAAGTTTGCTTATTTACATAACAAATGCAACGTTTAACTGTCAGATACTTCTAAACAGTAAAATAACATTCAATGCCAGTGAGAGAGAAAACAGAACTTTAACATTAAACTCTACAGGAAACATAACTTGTAACCATTTAAAAACCTTGTGCCATAAAACATACAAGCATATAACTGTCAGAGAGACCCAATTTATGTTAAAAGCCGGCCAACAGCTTTTTGTTTACTCAGGTACCAATACATATTCTGAAACAATCAGAAGTTATAAATATTAAAGAAACTAGTTAATATATACGAAATCATAGATATGCCCTGTTATCCCATGTATCCAAAACAGTTTTGATAAATTAATCTAAGCAGTGACTATGCCTGTCTAATAACTCAGAAGAACATTTAGCAGGGCAAAGGGCTATATATTATTTGAAATAAAGCATGTCATCTTAAGATCATAAAAACAAAGATTGCTTACTGCTCAGTTATATCACTCAGTAAACCAGTAATATTATACTAATATACTAAAAGCATAAACAGTTATTTAATTTGTACATGAAAAAAAAAGTATAGAAATGAAAAAGCAAAAAGAGAAAGAAAAGCAGTAAGAAAAATATTGTCATGACATACCTTGCTTGAAGATTTAGCAAGTATAAAACAAATTAAAGTCCAGTTGCAGTACATGCTTTGACAGATTTAGTGGGAAAAGCAATCTTTGTTTTTCTCTTTTTAACATCAGTCCAAGAAGATTTATCAGTAACTCTCTTCAGAGAGGCAGATGCCCATTCCATATCTTCAGGTAAGGAAATAATGTTATTGTTTTTAATAAAGGCAGTGGCTTACTCTAGGGCATTAAATGATCTAATTTCAGTCTGATATAGAATTTTTATTCTGGCAGGAAAGACAAGCTGAGTTTTGATGTTATTCTGCTTTAACAGTTTTATTAATGGCCAAGCTTTTTTCCTCTGTTCGAAAGCCCTGGTAGAATAGTCATTATCAAACCTAGTTTGTTTCCATCTCTTTCAACGTTCTTGCTTAAAAGCCACACTTGCACTTGTTTCCCATCTTTCCTGTAACTAGCCTAGTCCAGATACAGAGTTGCTATATCCAGGACTGTTGGTAAGCTTCTGAGCCCCGCAAGCCTTTCTGTGTTGGAGGAAAGCCTTCTAGCTTATCAGTGGGAGTGGTAAGCACTAGGTAGCCTGTCTACCATGAGAGAAGAGGTTCTCGGCCCAGAAATTGTAGTTTATTGATCATTTGGACAGTTTTCCCGTCTCTTTCAACTTTCTGGTTTAAAAGACCACATCTGTGCTTGTTTCCCATCTTTCCTGTAACTAACCTACTGGGTAGCACTAGAAAGCCTTAAACTGATACAAGCCTTCTAGCTTAGAAGAGTGACTTTGGAGTGATTAAGTATCAGTTTTCTGTACTTTCTTGCTGTACTTAACTGTTGTCTGCCTAAACGCAGATTTTCCAGTGTTTATTGTGATTTAAAAGCTTGTTTATTTCACATTTTGTACTTATTTGACTACCTGCACTTTTAAAAAGTTGTTTTTTGTTTAAATAATTTGTTTAACTGTTGTAAGTTAAACACTAAAGTGCAATAGTCTTTTTGTAGTCATTTAAAGCTGTTTTAAGTGTATTTTTTACTGTTTTTGCCTTATATTTTCAAAAAATCAAAAAAAAAAATTCCTTGTTTCCCGCCTTTCTTAGCTAGTATAGTCCAGTTTTCAGGCTAGTGCTGAATTCAGGGCTGTGATACTAGTTTCTGAGTAGCCCATACCTTACTTGGATAGAAGGAAGTTTCTCTGTTCACCTGTGAGAGAGGGGAGCTTTAACCAACCTATCTGTCCCTGAAGGAGTGGTTCCAGCCCAGAAGTTAGTAGTTTATTGGCTATTTTGGGCTAATTTCTATCTCTTTCATTTCCCTACTATAAAAACCACGTTTGCACAGTTTTGCACACTGGGCAGTGCCGGTTAGCTACACTTAAATTATTCCCGGCTCCACTAAGTCTCCTCTTCAGTCTTTCCCCTTGAAACTAGTCTAACTCTCAACCTAAGCACTCAAAAAGCATCTTACAGCCCAGCACTTGCTCAGATCTAATAGTAAGCACTAATATAATCTGACACTGATTGACCAGCAGGGCAAGGCTCTTTATTCACCCCTCACAAACCAAGCGACTAAGCAGCTCACCCTACTATTCAGGCATGACCAAAGGGCAACTTCAGGTGCACTATCCAGTCCAGCTGGTGAATCTGGGTATCATGAGGCAATGTTACAACTGCCTCATGTACACAGACAATCCTCTCCTCCTACCACAAAACACTAACATATGCAAGAGATGCAATTATACAGCCAAACTGGAAGCTAAGCTGTCTCCACCCAAGACTGGAACAGACAGTCAAGAGGAGAAGGTTAACACTTGCATCACACCTCCAGCCACTCACAGACCTACTAAAACAGCACTGGCAAAAAATACACATAAATACTCAAAATCATACTCGGAGGCTCTAAATAAAAACCTGAAAAAGCATCAGAGACCTCCAAAGCAGTCACCCAAACAACCTGCATCTCCCGTCACAAACCAGACAACACATAAAACACAAAATCAGTGTGCCACACAATCACAGCCCTTAAGGCGAAATAACATACCTAACACACTAGTAATAGGTGACTCTATAGTCAGGCACACTGATGTCCCACTCACTAGGCTAGACAAGCAGAAGGTTACTGTTAGCTGCCTATCAGAAGCCAGAATCTGCCACATAACACAAGTACTCAGGTCACTCCAGAACAAGTACAAATATGACTCTGTCATTGTTCATGTTGGAGTGAATGACCTGAGATGTACCTCCCTGGACTACATGAAAAGAGACATGGAAGAGCTTTCTGATCATGTAGCCCAGGCTGGTATGACCCTGACCCTGAGTAGCTTCCTGCCCTCACCAAGAATGATACCTCAGTATAAAGAAAAATAATAATAAATTTCAACAATTTGCTAAGCTTCTGGTGTCATTCAAAGGGGATCCAGTGTCTGTCAGCCTGGGACGACAGGCTCGACAAGCCACTTTGCTTCGCGAGAGACGGCTTGCACCTGTCACCCCTAGGCTTTCGAATACTAGCCAAGGCTCTTGCTGCCCCCATATTGCCTTTTTAGGCAAGGCTCAAAAGTCAAACCCACCTCTGTAAACAGCACAATTAACAAAAAACTGAGGGTTATGCTACTCAATGCCAGGAGTTTAAAATCTCAAAATGCATGTGCTCAAAGCACTCCTCAGTATGGAGAACGTCGACATCTGTGCAGTATCTGAAACCTGGTTCAAGGCTCCAGACAACACCCCAGCACTACCGGGCTACAACTCATACCACACATTTCGGCCACAGAACATGGACCGAAACACAAAAGGAGGGGGTGTATCCATATTCATCAAGGATACCTACACCTCCAGATTAGTGGCACAGCATGATACCTCTGAGATCATCCATGTGCAACTAACATCAGACAAATCTGCAATGCAAATTGTGGCCTGCTACAGATCACCCTCCATGACCCAGGACCACCACCCCACCTTTCTGGAGATACTGGAAAACATGAAGGTCCTACCGAACATCCTGATATAGGGCGATTTCAATTACTCTACCGTTCACTGGGAAAACTACTCGAGTACAAATTCTCAGGCCCAGTGCTTCCTGAAATTCATCAACTCAAATGCCCTGGATCAGCTGAGCTGGTAAACTCCCCTACCAGAGGTGAAAACATATTGGACCTGGTCATCACCAGCATGGGTGACAGGTGTTCCACACCGGAATTCAACCCGTCACTGGTTAGATCAGACCATAAACTAATCACACTGGATGTCCACACCTCACCACCACCCCCAACTAAGGAAACCGCAGTAAAAAAATTTTCTAAAGTAAACTTCACCTTACTTAAGACAGAGGTGGTAAGTTTCACAGCCCCCACGCTAAAGGATAACGCTGCACAAGATGCAGAAACCTTTAAAAATGCACTCTAGGAGCACCTACAAGGATGCATGGATCATGCCATCCCTAGCAAAACCAAGACTCACTCCTCTAAGAGAAGGAAACCAGTTTGGTGGACCCCTGCAATAAACAGGCTAGACAATAGAAGGAGGAAACTAGTTCAGAAAAAAGCAAATCCCAAGAAGGAAAGACATCCCTGATCAGTATCAGTAAGAAACTAAGGTCCCTCATGAAATCATCCAAGGCTAACTTCGAAAGAAAAATAGCCAAGGATTCAAAAGATACCCACAAAGCCTTCTTTAGCTATGTTAAGAATCTAAGTGGCAACTCGCAGATATGCACTGAACTAGTGCAAAATTGCACAAAATACACTGAACCTACTGATATTGCCAACATCCTGGCAGATAGATTCAGTGCAAACTTCACCCCCTTCTCACCTCCAAAAGGGCCCACAACAATACCGGAAAAGTGTAGTGTCCCAAAAATCACAGACGCACAGGTGAAAACAGCCCTTTCAAAAGCCAAAAACACAGCATCAATGGGACCAGATGGTGTCCCAGGCTGCGTCTTGAATGAACTACAGAACAAACTAACCCCCCCACCTAAACACGCTGTTCAACCTCAGCCTCTCCACAGGCTAAGTGTCCATGGATTGGCGCACAGCAATGGTTATTCCTCTCCACAAAGGAGGGGCCACAACTGACCATGGTAACTATCACCCCTTAAGCCTGACTAGCCTGATCTGCAAGGCTATGGAGTGCATCATCATGGAACTCATTAACAAAGATATTGGAAACCTCCAAACACTTGACCCGACCCAGTTCGGCTTTGTTAAGGGCAGATCATGCCTACTAAACCTGGTTGACTTCTTTGAGACAGTCACCAAGGCCATAGATGAGGGGAAGTTGGTTCACACAGCCTACCTTGACCTCGCCAAGGCTTTTGACACCATTTTCCATTCGGGTATTACAGAAAAACTCAACCCTACGTCACAAGATGGGTTGCAAACTGGCTTACAGACAGAACTCAAATGGTAAGAATAGTCGGCTCCAGGTCCAACTCTAAACCAGTCACAAGTGGTGTCCCACAAGGCTCAGTCCTGGGACCCCTACTGTTTGGCATATACTTCTCAGAAGTACAGGCAAAAACAGGAGGACTATGGCTAACCAAGTTTGCCGATGACTGCAAACTGGGAGCCATAATTGACTTTCCAGCTGACACAGACATCCTCCAAAAGGGCCTTACTGAGATGGACACCTGGTGTCAAAGTCATGGCCTCAAGCTAAATGCCAAAAAATGCATAGTCAACCCGTTTGGGAAAAACTAAACACCCACGAATTACCACATAGGTGGCAGCCCCCTTAATACAGAAGAGGTAATAAGAGATCTGGGGACCCAGGTAGATAGTAATCTCTCCTTTGACAATCATATTGCCAAAGTAGTTAGGAAATCCTTCTATGTAGCCCATCTAATTACTAAAGGGTTTGCATCTAGAAATAAAGAGGTTATAGTGCCCCTCTACTCATCACTCATTAGACCCATCATAGAGTACAATGCCCCATTTGGGATGTACCTCACAAGACACTTCCAACAGCTGGAAATACCACAAAAGTACCTCACCAAGAGGATTACTGGCCTCAAACATATGTCCTATGCAGTCCGACTGAAAAAACTCTGGCTGTACTCAGTGGCATATCACTTACTCAGAGGTGATCTCTGCCTGACTTACAAAGCCATGTCCAACTCAGAATTGATGGACATGCTCCACCTAAAGAAATCCAAGTCACTGCGAGCCACTTGCTCTAGTGTGCTAAACCTCACCTCAAGCAATAAATAGAACATGCTGGAGAGATAGATTCCTGTCACAGAGACTCCTCATGCTTTGGAACAAAATTCCAAATTACATCAGGCAGATCCCCTCACTAACATTCTTCAAGAGAAACCTTGACGAGTGGATGGGTAACAGAAAATACAGCCCTGGGATCACTTCATTGGCTCTGCTTGACAGAGGATCAGTTAATTAATCAAAGGGGCAGCGAAAGCTGATACACTCTTGCTAGGCTTATAAATGCCCTTGGGCAGATAGCCTAGTACCTACCTATGAACCCATGAACCTATGATTAAATTTTAACGGACTTTTCCAACAGGCAGATTTTAGGACCAGCTCCTTGTCCAAATAAGATAGAAACTTTATGACTATTGATCTGTGAGGAGTAGAGGACGATGTTGACACTGGCTTTCCTAAAGCTCTATGAGCCCTTCCAATACCAAAGGACAGACCCTCCTTTAAATCTAAAATCTCTGGAATCCAGGTATTCAGGAAGGAAATTATATATTCTCCTTCAGCTCTCTCAGGGATGCCAAAAATCCTTATATTTGACCTTCTCTCCCTTTTTTCCCGGTCATCCACTTTATTCAGAAGCCAAATGTTTTGTTTGATGAGAAAATCTTTCTGGCTTAATTCTTTCTTCAGTCTTCCATCAAGATTATTCAGGGATGCTTCTAAGTGTGTTATTCTGGATTGATGCTGCTGTATAAATTCCTTGAGAGAATATGTTTGTTTCTGACAATTTTCCTTGAGGTTTTGTAAAGTCTCCTTAAAATCATCCATTTTTAGTGAGAGTTCTTGTAGAGCAGATGTCACAAGCTGCATTTCTTTTTTTTTAATGCCATGACAGAATGAGAAGTCTTTGAAGTGCTCATCTCCACAAATTATATATTGTCCTTTATAATTTGACAGGAAAAAAACTTTCTTAAGTTCACCAAAGTTACTAATAATATAGTTTATACTTTCATCTATCAATTAGAAATATTTTTGCTAAAATAAAATAAGTTATTTCCTGTTTTTTATAGTAGTTTTATGGAGCTCTGAAAAACTGTTGCTATCAGTTGGCCATCTTGGCTTCACCCCCCCCCCCCCAACAAGCCAAATCTAAGTATTTAGAATACTCTGTTTCAACTGAAAACTGCTGTAGGTGAAATGAAGTATAACTTAACTGACTGAGGTTCAACATATAGTATGAGTTACAAAGTAAAGTCTGTTAAACTGTTTTTGCTGGACAAGTTCCCTAGCACTGTTCCCAAGCACGCTTAAGCCCCAGAGCCCCTGTACCTGTATATAAAAACTCTGTGGATAGTTCTATTCCCTCTACCCCAAGTTATTATGATTTTAGAGTTATAAGATGAACATTTCTGGAACATGAGGTGTGCTAGGGAGAACTTGTTGTCCTTCCAAAACAATGATTTGGTGTGTATTATAAAATATATAGAATATGAAGCACTTTATTTGCTGTTTGCAATATGAGTTTTACAGACTTACATTGGCATGTTAGCATTTGGTATAGCGGACTGCCTTGAGGTTAAGATGACCTGCTCAAACAGCTGCGTTTCTGCAATGTTTTCTACTTACTAAAGTTCAGAAATAGGTTCATAGGTTCATAGGTTCATACTAGGCTATCTGCCCGAGGGCATTTGCAAGCCTAGCCCATCGTTTTGTGGCTTACGCCACCCCTTAAGTATGGGGAACTATACCCGTTATTTTGCTGTGCCTCTGTCGAGCAGTGACACTGAGGTAATCCCTGGGGTATATCTGCGATCTCCCATCCATTGGTCAAGATTTCTCTTGAACAAGGCCAGCGAGGTGCTCTGCCTCACATGTACCGGGATTTTGTTCCACAGCATAGGGAGTCTTTGGGTGATGAATCTATCCCTCCAGCATGTCCTGTTAATAGCCGTGTCGAAGTTCTGATTTTTGACTGAATCTGTATGTTATATAGACTTAGTGTTGGACTTCATTTTTGACATTGCTGTGAGAAGTTTTTTGCTATTTTAGGTCTTAGTTTTATACTTTGTTATTTTGCTTTGTAGTACCTCTTATGCTTTTCTTTTCTTTTTTGTTTTTAGTTCTGTTTTGCCTTTCATACATTTGCTTCTTTATAATAGGATCATTGGAGAATACTAGGCTAATGGCTCTGGGGCCCTTACAAGCCTAGCCAAGAGTTTATCCCCAGAAAAGAAACCACAATCAGCACCTGTCGCCTCTGTCAATGAGGGACACAGGTGGAAACCCTGGGACAAATTTGTGTTTGCCCATCCACTCATCAAGGTTGCACTTGAAGAGGGACAGCGACGTACTTTGCTTGACTTGTATGGGGAGTCTATTCCAGAGACGGACAGCCTCTGGGAGACAAACCTGTCTCTCCAGCAGGATTTGTTAATGTCACATATTAGATTTAAGCCTATCAATTGGGTACTATGCAAGGAGTTAGACTTATGGATATGGAGCATCTCTATTAGAGCAGGGTCTGAGATTGCCTTGTAGGCGAGACACAAGTCACCTCTGAGCAATCTGTACGATACAAAGTAGAGTGATAGTGATTTGAGCCTGTCCACATAGGACAGGTGTTGAAGGCCATGGATTCTCTTTGTGAGGTATTTCTGTGGTCTTTCCAGTTGGTGCAGGTGTTTGGAGAGGTACATACCAAACGGGGCATTGTACTCAATTATTGGCCTAATGAGGAAGGAATACAGAGAAGTAATGATCTCCTTTTTTCTGGATGCAATCCCTTTACTTATGAGATGAACCAAGTAAAACGCTTTTCTGACCACTGCCGCTGCATGATGGTCAAATGTGAGATTGCTGTCAGATTGTGTACTTAGGTCTCTCACCACAGGTTGTGTGCTTAGGGGGTTGCCACTAATGTGGTAATCAGTAGGGGCCATGATTTTGCCAAATGGTATGATAATACATTTTTTTGCATTTAACTTAAGGCCATGACTTTGGCAGAGATGGCCTGCACTTGTCACCCTTGGGATTCTGGATACTGGCTAAGGCTCCTGCCACCCCTATAGTGCCTTTTTTAGGCAAGGTTCAAATGACAAATTCACCACTGTAACAGGTACAAGCAAGCAAAATCTGAAGGTAATGCTACTCAATGCTAGAAGTCTAAACCTCAAAATGCATTCACTCAAGACACTCCTTAAAATGGAGAACATCAACATCTGTGCAGTGACAGAGACCTGGTTCAAGACTCCAGAGAGCACCCCTGCATTACCAGGCTATAATTCATACCACACCTTTCGGCCACCTAACCTGGACCGAAACACTAAAGGTGGAGGCATGTCCATATTCATTAAGGATATCCACACCTCCAGGCTAGTTGCTCAGCATAATGCACCTGAGATTATCCAAGTGCAACTAACTTTGGACAAGATCACAATCCAAATTGTAACTTGCTGCAGATCCCCCACCATGCCCCAGGATTCCCACTCCTCATTTCTTGATACACTGGAAAATATTAGGGTACAACCCAACCCCTAATAATAGGCGATTTCAACTACCCCACCATTAACTGGGAAAACTACTCATGTACCAACTCTTTTGCACAACGTTTTCTGGAATTCATAAATTCCAACACCTTGGATCAACTTATCCACACCCCCACTAGGGGCAGCAATATCCTAGACCTGGTCATTACCAACATGGGCAACCAGTGTTCCACAACAGAGGTCAATTCCTCGTTGGTCAGATCTAACCACAAGCTAATCACCCTAGACATCCACATCTCACCCCCATCACACCCCCATTAGGGAAACCACCTTAAAGATTTTCTCCAGTGCCAACTTCATGCTTCTTAAGACAGAAGTGGCAAAGCTCATGACACCCATGCAGATGGACAGTAGAGGTACAACTGCTGAATCCTACACAAATGCACTTTATAAGCACTTACACAAGGGCATGGATCATGCTATCCCTAACAGAAGCAAGATGCTATCCTCCAAAAAAAGGAAGCTAATCTGCTTGTCCCCTGCCATAAACAAACTCTACAACAGAAGAAAGAAACTGTTGCAAAAAAGAGTAAAATCCCATGATTGGAGGAACTCCCTGGTCAGCCTCAGTAAAAAGCTGAGATTCCTCATAAAATCCTCCAAAGCTAGTTACAAAAACAAAATCACCACTGATTCTAAAGACAACCACAAAGCATTCTATAACTATGTCAAGAATCTCAATGGCAACACTCAAATCTGCTCTGAGTTACAGCACAATGGCACTAAATATACAGAACCAACTGATATTGCCAACATCCTGGCAGATAGGTTCAGTGCTAACTTTCCCCCCTTTTCACCCCCTAAAGGGCCCATCTCTATACCAGAAGAATGCAAAGTTCCTGTAATCATGGCTGTACAGGTAAAAACCACACTCTCCAAAGCCAAGAACACAGCATCCATGGGACCTGACAACATCCCAGGCTGCATTCTACATGAACTACTGAATGAACTGACACCCCACCTAAGCACCATGTTTAATTATAGCCTCACCTCAGGCTTTGCACCCACTGAATGGCGCACAGCAATGGTTATCCCACTCCACAAAAGGGGAGCCACCATGGACCCTGGGAACTACCGCCCCATTCGCCTAATGAGACTGGTCTGCAAGGCCATGGAACGTATCATCATGGAACTTATAAACAAAGACATTGGTAATCTCCAAACTCTGGACCCCACCCAGTTTGGGTTTGTAAAAGGCAGATCATGTCTCCTAAACCTGATAGACTTCTTTGAAGCAGTCACCAAAGCTGTAGATGAGGGTAAGGTAGTTCACACAGCCTATCTAGATCTCACTAAGGCTTTTGACACCATCCCCCACTCTGGAATTATAGATAAACTCACTAAACTAGGTATAAATCCCTATGTCACAAGATGGGTTGCCAACTGGCTCACTGACAGAACCCACACTGTGAAAGTAGCAGACTCCAAATCCGACTTCAGACTAGTGACAAGTGGAGTACCACAGGGTTCAGTCCTGGGTCCTCTCCTGTTTGGTATCTACTTTTCTGAAGTACAGGCTAACACAGAAAGTCTTTTGGCTAATGAAGTTTGCAGATGACTGCAAAATAGGAGCCATAATTGAAACTCCAATAGCCTAGTACCTACCTATGAACCTATGAACCAGTCATTTGTTGCTATGACCCCCTCTTGAAGTATGTTAACATCATTTGCAGAGTCAATGACAGCACCCAACTTACAGTTGTCCACAAACTTGGTCAGCCACAGATCTTTTGTCTTTGCCTAGACCTCTGAGAAGTGGATACCAAACAACAGGGGTCCCAGGGCAGATCCCTGGGGGACACTGCTAGTGACAGGTCTGTTATCGGAAGTAGTGGCACCTATTTTGACCTTGTGGGTCCTATCAGTGAGCCAGTTGGCCACCCACCTGATGAGATAGGAATTTACACCAAGTTCTGTTAGCTTTTTGATGATGCCCGAGTGGGGGATTGTGTCAAAGTCTTTGGCCAAGTCAAGGTAAGCTGTGTGTACTGACTCCCTCATTCAGTGCCTTGATGACAGTCTCAAAAATGTCATCCAGGTTCAGCAGGCAAGATCTGCTCTTGACGAATCTGAACTGGGTGGGGTCAAGTGCTTGGAGATTGCCTATGTCCTTGTTTATGAGGGCCATAATAATACGCTCCATGGCCTTGCAGATCAGACTTGTCAACGTAATTGGGTGATAGTTAACAGGGTCAGTAGTGGCACCACCTTTGTGCAAAGGGATGACAATGGTGGTTCTCCACTCTGCTGGAATGAAGCCTGTACTTAGGCTATGAGTGCTCAATGGTGAGACTAGTTCTTGATGGAGATGATGCAGAATACACCCTGGGATACTATCAGGTCTCATGGAAGCTGTGTTCTTTGCCTTGGATAGGGCCTTTAACACTTGATCTATGGAGATGTGAGGTGTCAGCACTTTAGCTAAGTAAATTAACAAAAAACAAACAGGCGATGGACTTGTGTATTTCATGTGACTATTTTATGAACTGACAATGCATTGTTGAACAATTAATATTAACAATTAATAACTGATGATGCCAAGGAAAGAGATATTACACAGTTCACACGACACCATGTTACCATAGTTTATTAATTTAATTTTCCTGTGAAAGCAATCCAATACAACATGGTGCACATTTCTTGATCTAGGTGTTGCAGATTATACCTTCAGAGCTATATAGCGGTAGGATGTACATTGTAAAGTATGTTTTACATTTGCATCTTACTTCCTTAGAGATTTTTTTTTAATTTTTGTTATGTTTCTAGATCTGCTAAAAAATACTGCTATAAATTTGTATTTGGAATACTAACAGAATCGCATTTTAGTATTTTTTACTTTACAACAGCATGTGGAAGGACTTGTGTTCATCTTGCAGTTAAAGCATTTAATTATATCTCTATATTGTTTATATATGTTCTATAAAGTAGGCACATCACGCCCCTATGTGTTTGCAATAGGTTAAGGGGTTGAAGGGATGAATATATTTCTACTGATTTCATTTCTGCATCTGGGAGTTATACTGATTGGAATTTTGAAATGCTGATGTTGAGGTCACAGCTAAAATGCATAATTCAGGGTTAGCCTTTGTAAATGCTCTGTAAAGACTGACATTAATCTTATCTTTCCATCTTACATAAGAGAACAAATATTGTTGTTTGCAAAAAAAACTGAGAGAGAGAAGAAAAGAAAAAATAATGAATTAATTACATTTGTCCTTGTTAAATAAATGCCTTCTATCTCTCCAATATATTTCTGAAAGAAATAAATACGTCACCACCTTTGTGTACTGCAGGAAAGAATACTTTTCACAATGCAATGCAGAGCTATTCATAAATTTTGACTGCTGAAGTGAAAATAAAACAGAGATAGACTATCAAGGCCAAGAAGAACAATGGACAGTATACATAATTACTGGCATTTTCTTCAGTCGTACCAGAACTACCTTGTCCTCAGCTGACATTCTCTTTAGTTTGCCATAGTGCTTAAATTCTGCCTGTCATGCATGAGTCAGTGACTAGGAGTTAGACAGGAGTGATGCGATTCCTGCATGTTGTTTTTTTTTTTTCAGCTTGGAGCAGTGACCCTGATTGGTTACAGTTAGTGGAGATAACATTTATGGCTTTCCTAGAAACTAAGAAACACTTAAGTTATGATTCCTCAGGTGTATAACAACCATGGTGTAGTGTGAAGTGTGTAATATCTCTTTCCTTGGCATCATCAGTTATTAATTGTTAATATTAATTGTTCAACAATGCATTGTCAGTTCATAAAATCGTCGCATGAAATACACAAGTCCATCGCCTGTTTGTTTTTTGTTAATTTACCTAGCTAAAGTGCTGACACCTCACATCTCCGTAGATCAAGTGTTAAAGGCCCTATCCAAGGCAAAGAACACAGCTTTCATGGGACCTGATAGTATCCCAGTGTGTATTCTGCATCATCTCCATCAAGAACTAGTCTCACCATTGAGCACCCATAGCCTAAGTACAGGCTTCATTCTAGCAGAGTGGAGAACTGCCATTATCATCCCTTTGCACAAAGGTGGTGCCACTATTGACCCTGGTAACTATCACCCAATTACCTTGGCAAGTCTGATCTGCAAGGCCATGGAGCGTATTATTATGGCCCTCATAAACAAAGACATAGGCAATCTCCAAGCACTTGACCCCACCCAGTTCAGATTCGGCAAGGGCAGATCTTGCCTGCTGAACCTGGTTGACATTTTTGGGACTGTCATCAAGGCACTGAATGAGGGAGAGTCAGTACACACAGCTTACCTTGACTTGGCCAAAGACTTTGACACAATCCCCCACTCGGGCATCATCAAAAAGCTAACAGAACTTGGTGTAAATTCCTATCTCATCAGGTGGGTGGCCAACTGGCTCACTGATAGGACCCACAAGGTCAAAATAGGTGCCACTACTTCTGATAGCAGACCTGTCACTAGCAGTGTCCCCCAGGGATTTGCCCTGGGACCCCTGTTGTTTGGTATCCACTTCTCAGAGGTCCAGGCAAAGACAAAAGCCTGTGGTTGACCAAGTTTGTGGACAACAGTAAGTTGGGTGCTGTCATTGACTCTGAAAATTATGTTAACATACTTCAAGAGGGGCTCATAGCAACAAATGACTGGTTCATAGGTTCATAGGTAGGTACTAGGCTATTGGAGTTTCAATTATGGCTCCTAGTTTGCAGTCATCTACAAACTTCATTAGCCAAAAGATTAGCCTGTGCTTCAGAAAAGTAGATACCAAACAGGAGAGGACCCAGGACTGAACCCTGTGGTACTCCACTTGTCACTAGTCTGAAGTTGGATTTGGAGTCTGCTACTTTCACAGTGTGGGTTCTGTCAGTGAGCCAGTTGGCAACCCATCTTGCGACATATGGATGTATACCTAGTTTAGTGAGTTTATCTATAATTCCAGAGTGGGGGATGGTGTCAAAAGCCTTAGTGAGATCTAGATAGGCAGTGTGACCCACCTTACCCTCATCTACGGCTCTTAAAACCCTCTTTTGCGTGATTTTACGCATTTTTGTGCATAGCGCAACAGCGGGCAGCGCCGCCTAATTGGGTTTAAACTATTCCTGGCTCCACAAAGTCTGCTTTTCACTTTTTCCCTTAGAACTGCTCTATCTCTCAATTTAAACACCATATTCTCATTCTAAGGCCCTTCACTGGTCCAATTAAGTAATCTTACAAGTTAGCACTACTAAACCATAAGCACTACTTACTCTTATACTCTCTACGATTACCCTGTCCTCTATTGGTCCATCTTAAATTCAGTTTCCCTATATTACTCTAGCATGTCCAAAGGTCAGTCAATGGTTTCCTCTCCAGTCCAGCTGATGAATCTGGGAATTCTGAGGCAATGTTACAACTGTCTCATGTACACGGACAACCCTCTCCTCCTCCAAACAGGTTCAAATATATATGAGAGATGCAACTATTTAGCCAAACTGGTGGCTGAGCTCTCTCATCCCAAAACTGGTGTAACCAGTCAGGAGGAGAAGGTAACCTCACACAACACAATTCCAGTATCACATAGTCCCACCACATCAGCGAACCAAACACATAAATACACAAAAACATACTCGGAGGCTCTAAATAAAAATCTACCTAAGCAACAGAGACCTCCAAAGCAGACATCCAAGCAAACGCTACCTCAAAACAAAACACGCACAACACATAGCCCACAAAGTCAGTGTGCCAAGCAGCCACAGCCCTTAAGGCTGAATAACACACCTGATACTCTTGTAATAGGTGACTCTATTGTCAGACACACTGACGTCCTGCTCACCAGGATGAATAAAGAGAAGGTCACGGTGAGCTGCCTATCGGGTGCTAGGATCCGCCACATAATGCAAGCACTCAGGTCACTCCAAAGCAAATACAAATATAACTCAGTCATTGTACATGCTGGTGTGAATGACCTGAGCTGTACCTCCCTGGACTACATGAAAAGAGACATAGAGGAGCTCTCTGATCATGTACCCCAGGCTGGTATGACCCTGACCTTGAGCAGCATCTTACCCTCACCTAGAATGATGCCACAGTACAAAGACAAAATGATCGATTTTAACAATTGGCTAAAATTTTGGTGTCATTCAAAGGGGATCCAGTGTCTGTCAGCTTGGGATGACGTGCTCGACAAGCCACATTGCTTCGCTAGGGACGGCTTGCACCTGTCACCACTGGGCTTTCGGATATTGGCAAAGGCTCTTGCCATCCCCATAGTGCCTTTTTTAGGCAAGGCTCAAAAGTCAAACCCACCCCCATAGACAGCTCAAGGAACAAGAAACTAAGGGTAATGCTGCTTAACGCCAGAAGTCTTATCCTCAAGATGCACGCACTCAAACCTCTCCTCAGTATGGAGAACATCGATATCTGTGAAGTGACAGAAACCTGTTTCAAGGCTCCAGAGAGCACCCCAGCACTACCAGGCTATACCTCATATCATGCTTTTCGGCCTCAAAACCCAGACCGAACCACAAAAGGAGGGGGAGTTTCCATATTTATCAAGGAAATCCACACCTCCAGGTTAGTGGCATTGCACAAAGTATCGGAGACCATCCATGTGCAACTAACAGTGGGCAAGACTGCTTTTCAGTTTATAGCATCCTACAGACCACCCTCTCAAAGTCAGGAATCCCACTCGGCTTTCCTGAAAACATTGAAGAACATGAAGATCTCTCCGAACACCATTATATTGGGCGACTTCAACTACCCAAACATTGACTGGGAGCACTACTCAAGCCCAAGTACCTTAGCCCAAAGTTTCCTGGAAATTATAAACTGAAATGCTATGGAACAACTAGTCACCACTCCCACAAGAGGGGACAACATACTAGACCTGATCATTACCAACATGGGGACTCTATGCTCCACACCAGAAGTATATCCCTCATTGGTAAGATCAGACCATAAATTAATTTCACTGGATGTCCACATCCCGACCCCACCCCCAGCCCAGAAAACCACAGTGAAAAACTTCTCAAAAGCGAACTTCTCACTTCTCAAAACCAAAGTGGAATCCTTCAAGGCCCCAGGGCCAGTGGAAACTACAGCCCAAACTGCAGAATCCTACATAAACGCATTCTACAGACATCTCCAGGAATGCATGGATCATGCTATCCCAAACAAAACCAAGACCCAACCATCCAAAGGCAGGCGTCCAGTCTGGTGGACCCCTGCCATAAATAAACTGTACAACAGAAGGAGGAAGCTACTACATGATAGAGCAAAATCCCTAATAGGTAAGGCATCTCTGATCAGTACTAACAAAAAATTACAATCCCTCATAAAATTCTCCAAGGCCAGCTTCGAGAGAAAAATTGCACAGGACACCAAAGACAATCATAAGGCTTTTTTCAGTTATGTTAGGAACCTGGGATGCAACTCCCAGACTTGTTCTGAATTGATTCTAAATGACAAAAAATACACTGAACCGACAGACATCGCCAATATCCTGGCAGACAGGCTCAGTGCAAACTTCTCCACCCCCCCCCCCAAAAGTATCTATCCCAGCAGAGGGCTGCCTCCCAAACATCTCTGATGCTCAGGTGAAGGCTGCCCTCTCCAAAGCAACAAACACTGCTTCCATGGGACCAGATGGCGTCCCAGGTTGCGTCCTACATGAACTCCAAGAGGAACTAATCCCTCAAATAAAACAGCTATACAATCTCAGCCTCACTACAGGATATGTGCCCAGAGAATGGTGTACAGCAACAGTGGTCCCACTCCAATAATATAATAACAATATATTGATCATCAATAGTATATACAGTAAATGTTGCAAGTTAAGATAGTTCCTGTCTTTTATAATATTAGTAACAAAGTTGTCAGACAAGATTTTGAAGTATGTAAAGACAACTAGCTATTTCTGACTGTGGTTAGTAGTGGCGGTAGTGTAGTTGGGTTAAGGGTCTAGGTGGGGGGGTAAGGGTGGGGGTGTTAGTCTGGATTAGAACAAGGACAAAGCCAGTGCAAATTTAAGTGGAATTTGAGTGCAGTCTTGAAAAGGCTGCTGGAAGGTAGAGTAGTTATAGAGGGTGGAAGATTATTCCAAAGTTTAGATATGGTACATGAAAATATGGCTTCTCCTGCTGAGTTTTTGGGTTTGATACCAGTGAGTTGATTTTTGTTGCTTGATCTTAGGGGCCTAGTGGAGTGATAGGGTTGGAGAAGGGTTTGAAGGGAAGGGATGTTATGGGGCTGGTTAATAAGTTTATGAGCGAGGGTGAGTTGATTAAAGTGAAGGAGTTGTGGGAGTTCTAGCCAGTTTAGTTCTTTAAGGGAGATACAATGATGGCTGCGGTAGGAGGTTCCAGTGGCAAATTTAACATTTTTTGTTGTAACAAGCATCCAGCTTGTGTAGGTCTGTCTGTCTAAGGTTAGTAAGTATGGGGGATGCATAGAGTAGGGTGGAGATTAGCTGGGAATTGGCTATGGAGATTCTAGACGCCTTGGTTAGGAATTGGCTGCTTCGATATAATACACCAAGTTTCTTGTGAACTCTTTTATTGTGAGAGATATGTGGGTGTCAAATCTAAGTTTGTTGTCTATTCCCACACCGAATAATTCTGTGTGTTCTGATGGAGAGATGATGGTATTGTCTTTGGTGAGAATGTTGAAGTGGGGGGTATTTTGGGTGGCTTTGGAAGGTTGGAACAGGAGAAGTTTTGTCTTACTTGGGCTGAGTAGGAGCTGAGCATTGGATAGCCAGCTTTCTACAGAAGAGAATGATTCCTATGTGATTTGTTGTAGTTCTGGTAGAGTGGGGGCAGAGCAGATGAGAGTAGAGTCATCTGCGTACTGTATAAGAGATGCTTGTGTGGTGGCAGTATGTAGGTTCTTAGTGAAAAGTGAGAATAGCAGAGGGCCAAGGATAGACCCTTGGAGAACTCCGAGAGTATTTCGGAGGTGAGGTGATAGGTTATCATCCCAGATTACTGATTGCTAGCATCTGTGTAGATAGCTGTGGAACCAGTTGCAGGCTGATTGTGAGAAGGAGAGATTGGGGAGAGTAGAGAGTAGTAGCTCATGAGATACCATGTCAAAGGCCTTTGAGAGATCTAGAAATATGGCAGTAGAGAAGAGGCCATTGTTTTTCTGATGAAGTATAGCATTGGTGAAGGAGAGCAGAGTGGAGGTAGTCCTGTGATATGGCCTGAAACCATGTTGGGTTTTGGAGAGGAGATTATTAGCTAGGAGGTAGTTGGAGACCTGGGTGTTGATACATTTTTTGGGTATCTTGGAGAGAAGAGAGAGGATGGCAATGGGGCAGTAATTGGAGAGGTCGGTGGAGCGGGTGTCTTTGTGCAGGGAAATGATGTGGGATATTTTCCATATCAAGGGAACATAGCCTTCTGTTATGGAATGGTTGATTAGAATTGAAACTGGGTTGATTGTAATTGAGCTGAATTTATAATAATTTGTGATAGTTGGACAAATGTCCCATCTAACACTTGTCTGGGTATGGTGCACAAAGGCTGAAGCTTAGAGATGCGATTTAAAGTCTGGGAATTTGTGACTCGGCTACAGGAAGTCTTAGCTTTGGCTTGTGAGTATTTTGTTCTATTTATGAAAATTATCTAGTTTGTTTGTAAAGCCATGCTCTTTTACATGTACTCTACAATGACACTGATTTTCCTTTTTTTTGTAAAACTACTATAAATTCAAATTTTGGGCTGAGCATTAGAAAAATATGGGATTTTTAAGGGATTTGGTATTTTAGGTCAGAGCACTCATTCATCTTGACTTGTATTTCTTCTCGTATTTACCGCTTATACTGTCAACTTGATTTTTTTTGTTATGTACCTAGAATCTGTTTTAATTTTATGTATTCATAGATGCAGAAGAAAATTATAATGACATTAGAGTAGTAACCAGTAATTACATGTATAAGTCACATCAGACAATTGTGTGTTGAACAAGACAAGAGTACTTTGTTGTAAGTGTTATATTTTAAGTACATCACTTCATATTTGGTTTTATATTTTTAGGATTGTGCATGTAAACATTTCTAAGAAACTGACAATATTTCTAGATATTGCATGCCTAAAAGGGGAGTGGCCAGAGTAAGATGGAGCCTTATTGTAGTGTAACCAATACTGCTAAGCTAAGCTTAAAACAAAAAGCATTCCCTTTAGGGCCTTCAGAACTTATTCAGGGTTTGAACTCCTGCATCTAATGGATGACCTGAGAAACATGGATTATATGATGCCTGACACAAATAGCAGATGACTTTCAAGTTACATTGCATAAAAATGATGCAGCAAGCATGAAAGTTTCGAGAAAGGCACAACATTCTTCACCTCATAGGACAAATATGTACAGCATGCAGTGTGTCTAGGTCCTGTTTAGGACCACTGGCAGCTGAGCTATTGCACCTTTTTTATTTTTGGCTTGTCAAAGCAGATAATTATTATAGATATTTGCAGTCATAGAAGAAGTATGCAGTGTGGCACAGCTGTTGACATCCTGCTCAAAAAATAATGTACAGAACCAAAAATAGGCAACAAAAAAGAGTGACAGTCAGTGACACTTTAAATACTGGTACTAATTATTGGACAGCTGTTAAGATATAAATGAACTACATTAGTACACATTTTCTAAAGAATATGTCTGTAGCTCAGATATTTGGTAGAATTTAGTGGTTAAAATCCTTGTTCTTCAGTTAAAAAAAGTCCCACTGTTATAAGGAATGGGGTTGGTTATAGAAGGATGGATTCTGTTGCAGATTTTAATAACTGGAAAATATATGATCTAATTACCTTTTTTGTGATTGCTATGACTTGTACTTACCCATGTGCCATTCTAATATAGATACAAAATAAAATAAAATGTAATGTTATCTATTAACTCTAACGGTGAGGCTGTTATTGCTTTTACACTGTCAGCTGACCATGTCTGGCAAGTAAATTGGATGCTGGAGGGTCACCTAAGGTAAGGTATGACTAAGCAGCCACAGACAAAGCAATAGATAATTGAATCCCGAATATGTCTGGTTAGTGTGAGTGTGTGTGTGTGTGTGTGTGTGTGTGTGTGTGTGTGTGTGTGTGTGTGTGTGTGTGTGTGTGTGTGTGTGTGTCTCTGCACACCTGTGTTTGTTCTGCAATGGGACCAAGAATTACTCTGTTTACCCTATAACCCTGAAGTGTCTTAGCAGAAATTCAAAGAATGAATGAATAAGTGAAGGAAAGAATTAATATTTATCGTAACAATACAGGCACACACTGTGAGTAAAGGTAATTTAACTAATCACTGATAAACCACAAGCACTTCTCAGCATTACGCTGACTAACACTGTTAACATTTTGATTGTTTCTAAGAGTCCTGCAGAAATGAGATAACACAATGAACAAAAATCATTTAATGTCTACCAGAGAGTAGATGAGGCCTATGACAAACTATGGCTATGGCTCATGATTTTAGAACAAATGCACTGATAATCTTCAGACAGACCATTTAAATAAATAGTAGAGTAACCTCAGTAGCATTGTCGCCTCACAGTAAGACGTTGTCCTGTTCTTTTCTCAGCTAGAGCGTCTTCTGTGTGGAGACATGCATGAATGGGCGTGCCTTCGTTGAAGGTTGTGCGTCAGAGCTGGCAACTCGGCACATAAAAATCTACTGCCAATCATTAGCAGACCAGAGTTCCGCTGTGGTGACCCCTGACTGGGAAAAGTCGAAAGATACAACAAGTAGAATAACCTCTGATATGACTCCTCAAACATAATAGCATAGAAAATAATCCATATATGAAGCCAGCAATTTCTAAAAGCATAACTAAAAAAGAGAATAAAAATAAATAAAAACGGTAACTAAATGACAAAGTTTTACCACCCATCTCTGCCTTGCTGCAGCACCTCACTCAGATAAGATATGAGTATGAAAGCAAACATAGGTCAAATATTGTTATAGAAGCCATGGGAGTGAGGCACCCACTACTGCATCTCATTTATGTGATGTGGAAAAAGTTTCAGGTTGTCACCCCAAAGATACATAAAGTGCTGCCTGTGTGCAACAGTTTTAACTTGCAGTAACCTTGGAGTGTGCTCGTTTAAGGTTCCAGGATGATAAGTACAGTCCTTGCAACACAGAAAATGTAAGTGCAATTTATGGATGTATATGCTAACTACAAAACTATGGTATTTTAGAGTATTCTCCATTCTCTTTCTCTGACATTCAGCAATCTGTGAGTTAGTGTGTGTGTGTGTGTGTGTGTGTGTGTGTATATATATATATATATATGTGTGTGTGTGTGTGTGTGTGTGTGTGTGTGTGTGTGTGTGTGTGTGTGTGTGCATATATATGTATGTATATCTGTACTGGGGTATGGGAGCAGAGACCCCTGTTTTGGAGTTGCAAGGGATGAAATCCCCCTGTAAAAATGATTTAATGGTGTACCAATGAGTTTCAAAATTAGATTATTATTTTTTTTTGTAAACACAATTTAATTTTCAAAGTGTTGAGATTCACAGTGTCAGGTCTCTCATTTCCAACAGGGAGCCAAATACAGGATACGTTTCTTTTATTACTCAAATAAATTTTTATTAAAACTTTTTCCATATCTTCAAATAGATTGAACCATAAATAGTGAAACATAAAATAATATAACATAATCAACTAGTCAACTATTTACAAAACACACTATATACAATTGCCTAAGTATACAATCTATAACATCACGTTCCCATATCCTATATGCAATTTGTATTAAGATGCTGTGCTGACTAATCAGATTGATTTGTTTGGTCTAATATTTTGTCAACTTTCTGCCAATGAATGATGTATGATGTGTTGTCTTATCAGGTCTTTTCTTTATGGTTGCTACCTCTATTTGAGACACGAAGTCTGTGATTTTCTTGAAATCTTGAAAAGTTGGCGGTGCTTTATTCTTCCAGTAAGTTGTTATGGCTTTACATGCAATGGCAAGCATTGTCCACAGTAAAGGATATTTTACTTTTGGGACACATTTTGGTATGGGTACATTAAACAAAACTAATGAGTCGGCTAACTGAAAAGTATCATTAAAATTGTTTGAAAGAAATAATTAATTTCAAACCAGTGTTTATTCAGTGAATGACAATCAAACAATGTGTTCCCAATATGCTTTTGTATATGTTTTACATCTCCAGCAATCAATATGTTTCTTATATATTAGTTCCATTCTATGAGGAGTTAGAAAGGAATAATGCAGGAATTTCCATGCGTATAGTTTCCACTGAACTGACTTGGTGGTAATGCTTGGTGATAAAAGGATAATTTTTTCCCCATTTTTATCAGGATCCATTTGATTAACGTGATTATAATTATTACAATAACTATTACTGGTATAATTCTTTGTTTCTTTAAGTCTCTTATGGATTTTGTATAGATATCCTTGTCCTTTATAAATATTATTTATTAAAAGTATCACAAGCTCTATGAACGTGGGAATTTTATCATCAGTTCTAGCTTATTTGTGATGTACTGTCTTATTTGTTATATTGGTAGCCACAATTTATCATCTAACTCAAATTTCCTTTTGATTTGATCTAGCATGAGTAATGTATTGCCATTGAGTATTTGATACCAATAAATCACTTATTTTTTCTTTAAGCTCTTTAATTACATTTGAATCAAAGTAGTTAACATTCTTGTGTACAAGCTATAGGATGTAATATAAAAAACATGTCTTTATATTTAGGTTCATGTTTATATATTTTCGAAACAATATTATTGTTTCAGTAACAACTATATACTTTGTTTTCATACTTTTAGTAAATATCTCTTATCACATTATAAAAAACTTTGGTTGGATCTATATTATAGTGTTATAGGCTGAGTTACTAATGATAATACATAAAGATTCATGAATTAATTTCCATTTGGCTGTATAGGCTGAGTTCAGCCATAGAGTAACTGTTTTAGTAATAGATGCCAATGAATAAATCTCTATATCTGGTAGATTAATTCCACCCTTCTCCCAGCCTTTTAAATGGTCACTAAGCATGGTTCTAGGCTTATTGTTAAACCAAAGGAAATTCATCATCATTTTATTGTATTGTTGTATAATTTTCTTAGGAGGATGGATGGAAAAGGATTGTATATAATATAACAATTTTGGAAAAATGATTGATTTCATTATATACAACCTATCTTCCACTGTATAAAGCATCTTATTCCATTTCTGCCTTAATTATTTTCCCTGGTATTCAGCAAGCAGCCATGCAGAAATAAGTTATTCCTGCACGGCAGGGACCGTTCCTGTTCAGCACGCCAGAGCACCATACATATTTATGAAGGTGCGGTGCCATGCTCTAAAACAGACACAGTTCCATGTACGAGCACAGGGGGTGTGTCTGAGAGCAGAGCTCTCACAATACACACGCCACCTGCACTCCAGAATTGCCTTTTGGCAATTAAAATTGAGCGATAACACTCATAACACCTTGACCCATCAGGAAAACAAACAATATATGTGGTCAAAGGCAAAAGGGACAATCGTCCCTACCAAGCATACCTCTCAACTGTACAGATTTTCACAAAATGCCCAGATGTTTGCTTCATATTTATGGTGTGTTCCCCCTAAAATGTGTACCTGTCTGGCAAATAGCTGAGGATTGAAGTCATTAAATAATGACAAAACATTTGAGTTTAAGACTCCACACATCGTCAGAAAATTCATGCTAATGTAAAGCCTATTATTCTATCGACTTTTTAAGTTTGTAAGAGCAATATTTAAAATTCGCCCCTAGTTGTCCCCCCATCATTGTAGGCTTTGTCCAGATATTTTGCTCTAAGAGGTTGAGAAGTATGCTACCAAGTTAAAAGTTATTAGGATAACACAGGCAGCATAAGCACATAACGCACACCTCCCAACCAGTCAGAGTAAGGAATGTGGACAAAGCCAAAAGGGACAATTGTCCCACAAAGCAGAAAGCTGATAAAATAACAGGTTTACCATTATCAGGGATATTCTGAAGGGTTGTTGTTGTGTCTTTCGGCTTTTCCCAGTTAGGGGTCACCACAGCGGAACTCTGGTCCGCTAATGATTGGCAGCAGATTTTGACGTGCCGAGTTGCCAGCTCTGACGCACAACCTTTAACAAAGGTATGCCCATTCACGCATGTCTCCACACAGAAGATGCTTTAGCTGAGAATCGAATGGGACAACGTCTTACTGTGAGGCGACAACGCTATCGCAGCACCACCACCACAGTTTTTTTTGTAAAATGTGTATTGGTTACAGTGGGGATCAAACCAGGAATAGCTGCTCACAAAGCATATGCTCAAACCACTACACTATTTCAATACTGCTTATATTAGATGTCTCTTGCTATTTAACTTCTTGTGCTGTTTAAGCTGGATTAAGTGTAGCTAAGCAATGGGCACACCCACGCAGCTATGCTTAAACTTTATCACATTTGTAAAAAAAAGTTTCGTTGTGTTATTTTTTCTATACCCTTCAGAATAGGGATATAATCCTGGTTTGATCCCCACTGTAACCAATGCACATTTTACATGTAAAATCAGTACATAAACAATTTTTTTTAGTATTACATACTTCTTTCAGCTTTTTGTGGTTAAGGGTTGCCACAGCAGATCACCTGTCCGCTCATGATTGTCAGTGGAGTTTTACAGTGTTGAGTTGCCAGCCTGGCACCCAACCTTCCCAGAAGGCGCACACTCACACCTAGGGCCAATTTAGAGTGTCCAGTCCACCTACAGCATGTCTTTGGGATATGGGAGGAAACTGGAGCACCCAGAGGAAACCCACATGACCACAGGGAGGACATGCAGACTCTACACAGAAAGTACCCCAGCTGAGGATTGAACCAGAGAACGTCTTGCTGTGAGGTGGCAATGCTAACCACTGCACCACTGCAGCTGAACTTTTTAGTATTACCTACTAAATAACATATATGTGTTAACCGGAGTACTGCATTAGGTCCAGATGTGAGGTGTCAGTTTAATAAAGTTGTGAAATCCCCATATTAAGACAAGTGACCCATACAGTATAGTCACACATGAATAAATATAATGAAAGCACATTGGGGGATTTCAGGGACAGTAAACAAATGTATAATATGTAATGAATGATGAATCAATGCCATACAGCAGATAGTCTATAAAATGAAAAATAAGCAATGCTAAGCATTGCACAGCTCTGCTTACCAGGTGTAAGCATTGTGTAAATATGACTGCTAAACAACGAGTAGCCCAGCTAAGTGGATTTGCCCATTGGTAAGCAGTGCTAAATCTGTCCCTTTAAGCAATGCCGACCTTAGCTGAGCAGGTTTGCCCATAGCTTATCTTAGCTCAGCATATTCAAAACTGTCCAATCATGGCAAAGGGCAGGAAACTGGCCGTATTTAAATCCCACAGGTGGGAATACAGCTCATAACCTTCCCACTGTAGGCAGGATGGCAGGAGTTGGAGAGGGATTGTGCTTCCAGGTGCAGCACTAGAGCATACAAGAGTCTAAGGTCATGGTGGGTCTTCAGGTAAAAAAACATGTTGAGAGACTGCTGCAGGGCCAGTACCAGGGCTCCCAATATAAAGCGGAAGCCTGGGACTGTCTCGCCCGTGATCTCACCAGTGCCACTGGTATCTCACGGACTGGTGAGCAGGTCAGGCACCACTATGCCGACTTGAAGTAGAGAAAGAGGGAGGTCTTGTTCAAGTGGGTCCAAGAAGTAAGGCAGAGTGGTGATGTCCCAGCTGTGTGTAAGTAGTCATACCATTACTGTTTACTAAAGTCCAGTGTGTGTATGTAATGGAAAGGTATGCCTAAATTTGTCTCTATTTCCTTTACAGCTGCAGCTGAGCAGGCTGTAAATCAGGAAACCCATGCAAGTAGGCAACAAAGGTTGTGTCGCGAGGCTGGTGAGTAACAATCCTGCTTGTAGTAGTCATACCAAATAAATATAAAGTAGTAGAAAGTCATCTGGCAATATAAAAACTGTTGTATGGGTTGTACTGAATAAACCAGACAATATGACAGTAATCATCCCATATAGGTCATATTTAAATAAAACTGTTACTACCCGGCAATAAAGCTCTAAATCCTGGACTGGTTGTGTTTACTCTGGTATTGTATGGCATTTATTGTTGCATTCTCTGAATAGTAATGTTGTATTAACCACTGTTACCCACACTGTGCTACATAAAAAATGTCTAGGAATGTCTGTATAAGACTGTTGTAAGTACAAGATCAGATTGTACAACCAAGAGAGACTTAGACAAAAAACACTGAAAAGATAGCCAGCAATATCCAAATAGCACACTCTACTGTGACTTAAATTGTATTTTTAGCAGACACAGTCATGGTTCGAATCCTGGGAGTGGTAGTAAGCTGTATGCATAATCATACCTCTCAACTGTACAGATTTTTCAGAATGTCCAGATAATTGGCTCATATTTTCTGCCTGTTGCTCTGCCCCCCTGGCAAATCAGTGAGATGATCTCAGAAATGTAGTCACGAAATAATGACATACATTTGATTTTCAGACCCCAAATCCTTCAGAAAATGTATATTAAAACAAATCCTGTCACTCATGCAACTCTCCAAGTTTATGACAGCAATATTCAAAACATGTCCCTATTTGTACCCCCATGTTGTTAAGCTTTGTTCAGACTGTGTGCATTAAGAGATTGAGAGGTATGTGCATAATATTAACTGGAGTCTGGGAATATGTGTAGAAACAGTTAGGTAGTGTTAACAAACATTCCTTCCACAGGTCTGTTAGATAAAAAAACTGTGCCTGCCAATAAAGATTTCAATCCTGGACTGGTAGTGTTTACTCTGGTATAATATGGCCTGCCATGTAGCATTTAGTAACATCTGATATCAGAATAGTACTGTTGTGTCAAACATTGTTTCTCACACTGTGCTACATAAAAATATTTGTTGGAATGTCTATGTAAGACTGTTGTAATTACAAGGTCAGATTCTACAACCAAGAGAGACAAAAACACTAAAGAAATAGACAGCAAAATCCAAATAGCACACTCTACTGTGACTTAAATTGTTGTATTTTTACCAGACACAGCCATGGTTCGAATCCTGGGAGTGGTAGTAAGCTGTATGCATAATCATATGTCTCAACTGTACAGATTTTTCAGAATGTCCAGATAATTGTCTCATATATTCTGCCTGTTCCTCAGTCCCCCTGGCAAATCAGTGGGATGATCTCAAAATTGTAGTCACAAAATAATGAGATACATTTGATTTTCAGACCTCAAAACCATCAGAAAATGCATATTAAAACAAATCGTGTCACTCATGCTACTCTCCAGGTTTACGACAGCAATATTCAAAACATGTCCCTATTTGTACCCCCATGTTGTCAAGCTTTGTCCAGAGTGTGTGCATTAAGAGATTGAGAGGTACATGCATAATATTAACTTTGAATCTGGGAATATGGGTAGAAACATTCAGGTAGTTCTAACAAACATTCCCTCTACAGGTCTACCAGGTAAGAGAAGTAAGAACCTAGCTATAAGACAGTTGAAGTATACACTGTGTACAAACATACTACTGCCCAAACCAAGGCCAAAGGGTGTTGTAATAATACCTGAACCTTAATGATTAGACCAATAATTATTAAAGTTTTAAGTACTACAAGGATATATAAGTTGTTAACTGACATCTCTCTCTTCCCTCCACCATATCTGCAATAATAACCTAAATACACAAATCAGTGGGTATGTTTACACCAAAGCTACTGTTGGGACATATGTCCTATTGTTCAATAAATATTGAAATATGTTTCTATTAATGTTCCATGTTGAAATGCTATCATTGGTGGCCTGTTGCTATCAGTGTAACCTGCATACCATTGTAATGGCCACTGTGGTTCCATATATACATGTGTTCTGTTTGCTATGCAACTGTTCCAAATCTGGTGTTTTAGGTTAATGGGAATATCTATGCATGCTGTTATAACTAATCATGGATTATATTGACTATTACTAACCCACATATGTTTTAAAACTGCAACAACATAGCACGTATGGGAAGGCCGGTCCCAGTGGACCCACCTCTCCAACATCATCTGGCTATGGCATCAAGCTCCAGCACACCTGGGACCCACCCCGAGACATCCTTGTCTCCTGGTCCTCCACCACCTTTGGGTGTAGCTTGTCCACCTCCCCCCGGGATCGAGTGTGCACAGGATCCTGTCACCTGAAGTTAGGTCCAGGGATTCATGCGTAGTGAGCTCAAAAGTGAGTTTGGAGGTCTGCTACACCAGCTTGAGGGCTGAGTGGCACATTGAGATGGTCAGTCTGCCCCTCCTGCTCAGCCCCCAGCACAGCCACCTTCAGGGCCGTGAATGTACAGTGGTGACTGCCCATGGGTGGGGACCTCAGTCCCACTGTTTCCATTTGGGGGCTCATGGGCTTCTGATTTCCAACACCACTCCCCATCCAAGGTGTTTACCCCCACATGTGTCATATACCACCCCTGTATGCTGTCTTGTCTGTCTTCCTACTCAACCTACCTCCCCAAATATACCTACTATCCTTCCCCAACATCCCACTCACACCATGAAAAAAAAGGGGCAATCTGTTTCCAAAAAAAAATTTTGTCCCATACATAGGGATAGATACATAGCTGTCCATTTCACACACGTGTCCACTGGACACATGTAATCTGGTCTAATTGGCCTCACAACACATTATTGTTGTCCTTACCCCTCTCTCAGGGGTTTGAGTGTCCAAATGTATCTCCACATTCAGTACATATGCAAAGCTGTTGCTGTAGAAGAAATGGGCAGCTATGGAACTTTCCTACACCCGTCCTGCACATCCCTAGCTACTTTCCCTATTGGTTTTCCCTCTGTGTGCACCCTTTTTTAAAACTTTCCTATCACCCCTTTTTCTTTTCTTTTAAAGAAATTAGCACAGGGTTAAGCAGGAGTAAGCACTTTTAAGCAGTAGTGAGCAGGTTTAAGCCTGTTTGCACGGTGGCAAGCAATGGCTACAAAGATTAAGCACTGTCAGGCTGTCTGTAAGCATATTTAACCGAAAGTTACCATTTCTTACCATCACACAAACCCACGCAAACCCACTTACAACCGCTTAAAGGTACCTTAATCACTCTGTATCCAACAGCCCTTGTTCTGCCCAGCAACAAAATAATCACCCCCCTTGCAAGTCTTGAACCCCAGATCCTGCATACGGTAGCCACAGTGATTTACCACTAAGCCATTGGCACTGTACATAAATGTGATGTTTTATCAAACATATGCAGCAGTCATTCAGCAGTAGGGAAAATGTATTTATATATGTAGATGTATATCTATATCT
>NC_056745.1:1396309671-1396314671 GCF_019279795.1 Protopterus annectens | reverse complement strand
TTGACAAACAGAACTGTGTGTAAGACAGTAAGCTCTAGCCCACCACTGTTCCCATGGCGAAATGTATGAAAATGTACAGCCATGTACCTTAATGTTTCTTACTACTGATATCCGTCACATGTTGTAACAGCCTAGGTTAAAAATATTAAATACCCCTCCCCATAAAATGTCTTACAAGGGCATATAACAGTGTTCTCCATACACTGGCCTTCGGGCTGTGCAGGGTCACACACGGTTTGTCCAGCTGTTGCCCTCATATATATGGACCCTACCCCACAATTTGTGTGGGAGTCCTCAACATCACTGGAATGATAGCAGGAATGTCAGCACTAAATAATGATAGACCATACCTATCAACCTCTTACTGCATGACATCTGGACAAAGCCTGGTATATAGGTGAAGGACAGAGGCTGGAAAACAGGTCCATATTTGCAATATTGCTGTTATAAAAGTGACGCTCTAATCACTGCAACCAGAATATTTTATTAGGTAAGCGCTTTCAGTGGTGAAAATGTCCCACCTTCATCAGACCAAGAACAACCTCAAATAATACACTTATATAGTCTTATCACCAAATTGATTAATAATTTAATCAGTAAAAACCAATTAATTAATTAATTAATTAAAATCCCAAAATTCATATATATAATAATAACCTTACACAATTTAAATCCAATGTTAAAAACACCATGTACAATACTAGAACTCGCTAATATTAATAATGATTTACAAAATATATAATAGATTACATACTACATGCTGCTAGGAAACTTAGATAGAAACAATAATACTATAATGCATGCTAAATAACAATCCCCAAAATGGCACAAGAAAGAAAATATAAAAAAGAATATATAAAAAAGAAAAAAAGAAGAAAGAACTCTATGCACACATTATATGTATAACATCAAGAACATATCTGTTTCCATAACATATGTTTTAAGTATATTTTGAATACGTTAGCTAAAACCAACTATGCTGCAACACTATTATATAAATATAAAAGTTAAAATTAAAATTAAACTAAAACTAGTTAATTATGCTAACTTTTTTTAAAAAGACCTATATATGCTGTATAAACATACTTATAAATGAATTTGTTAGCTTATCTATTCAATGGTTTAAATTTTAAAACACTTTTAATGGAAACATAATCGTTCAATCCAGCAAAAATATATGCAGCAGTTCTAATTTGTCAATACAACTTATTCTGTTCAAGTAGTAGTTGCCAAGGCCCCCCTCTCAGATCTAAAGGGGTCTAATGTAAAACTAAAAATAAAAACTCATGAGTTGGAAATTGCAAAACATGCCTCGCCAGAGCATTATTGACATCCCCTTTACTGACAGCATAGCAGTGCTCGTATACTCTCTGTCTCAATTTCCACTCAGTCTTCCTTAATGTAGAATGAGGGACAAAATTGACAACATGCAACGTACACAACTGCTTTAGACTCACAATTAAAAGAACCATTAATTCTATAATTCTTATGATTAATGTTGGCAGTAGCGCTCACCTGAATACATTTGCATTGTGTACAATGCCCACATTTACGCATACCTAAATCTGCCCTTTGGGAATGAACATGATTCCTTTTCTTGTGGTTCTCTAATAAATTTTTGAGATTCAAACCTCTCCTAAATGTGAAATGAGGTCTGATACCCAATTTAGTACAAATAGAAGGTTCTTCCAAAATAACCGCCCAATTTTTAATGAAAATCTCCTTGACCCTTATAGTAGTAGAAGAAAAAGTGGACAGGAAACTAAGATGGAGTAATTTGTCTTCATTAACCATTGTATCATTCTGTAGTGTAACCTGGCTAATGGTAACAACATTGTCATCTGCCTGAGCCCTACTAGCCAACATAGGTTTAAACACACCAGATGATCTCTTATTTTTCACTTCAATCATTATATCAACAAGTAATTTATAAGGATACCCCCTCCTCAGGAACATAGATTTTAACTTTTCACATTCCAAATCAAAATCAACATCTTCAGTAACCATCCTTGCAGCCCTTACCATCTGGCCTTTTACGATTGCCTTCTTCTTATGGTAAGGGTGTTCACTAGTGCAAAACAAGAATGCATTAGAGTAGGTGGGTTTCCTGTAAATAGAAGCTTTATACTGCTTATTGTCCCTATCGTTAGTGAGTTTCACATCTAAGTATGTTATGCTGTTCACTCCTACTTCGTAAGTAAATTCAAGAAAATCGGTTTTGTTTGTAATATGCTGTATAAACCCTTCGATTAGATTAATATCTCCCTGCCATACCAGGCACATGTCGTCCTGGTATCTGGTATACCAGAGGACATTTTCTTGGAACTCGCTATCAGTAAACAAATAATTGTGTTCCCAGTAGGCCATAACACTATTGGCGAAGCTTGCCCCACAGGGTGACCCCATGGCCACCCCCCTATTCTGTAAGAAAATATCTTTGTCGAACATGATGTAATTATTAGACAGAATTAAATCTAAAAGGGTTTCAATTAAACATATTTTACCATGATCAACTTTCTTGAAAAACATAAAATCCCTAGTCCATTTAATTCCGAATTGATGAGGAATTACCGTATACAAATCTTTCACATCAGTAGTCACAAAGATGTTATTTTCCTTATACTCCAAGTTGTTAATGTTTTCCAAGAAGCTCCATGAGTCGCGACATATTTGAGTTTCTTGGTAAATAAGAGGTTTTAAAATATTATCAACCAATTTTGCACATGCAAAAGTAATGGAACCCCTACCATCCACAATTGGTCTAAAAGTGGGATCTTGGACGTCTTTGTGTAACTTAGGAGATCCAAATATACTTGGAATTCTGGGAGCTTACATAGAAAGATACTGAAAGGTATCTATATCAATGGAACCTTCCAGAAATAAATCATCTAGGGTACTTCTAATAAAACGATATGCAGTGTGAACCTGATTTAAACTAACAGGAGTATACACGTCAGATTCAAGATGCTCACACATCTTACTATTGTAAGTGGACTGATTCATGAAGACTATACCCCCTCCCTTGTCCGGTTTCATAACTCTAATGCCACAATCGTTTATCAAATCAATATATTGCTTCTCTTCTACAGTGACATTAGTGTTAAGCACTTGTTCATGTACACATTGATCTAATAACTTTCTCAAATCTACTTCACACATTTTCTCAAACAACGATAGTGTAGGCACAAGGGGGGGGTTAAAAACACTAGAAACTCTTAAAGAATTAACAAGTGTAGAACCAGCTCCCATTAGAACAGCCAAATTCAATTTACGTACGTAAATTTTGAGATCAACAATCGTTTTAACAAAATTCATTCATTGATATGGAACAAAAGAAAGTCCCTTAGCAAAAAAGTCAACCATATTTTGGTCCACCAATAAAGCAGTATAGTTAAAAATTTTAAAGTCACCATATGTACTAAATAAAATTTTTGGTTCATTAGATGTAAGTGCCATTATCTCCTCCTCCTGTTCCTCCGATTGTTCCTCCAATTCACCTGTTGTCTCTGATTCGGTCGATTGTTCGAATTGTTGTAATTCGTTTCCCTGCCCGTTTGAAAATCCTGATTATTATACGGTGCATTACATTAACAACACCTAGGTTATCAGTTTGTGGTTGATTGTTTCTAATTCTTTCACTTCTACGCAAAGGTACATCTAAATTAGAATTAGGACTAATAACTTCATTGGTGTCATTATTGTTATTACTATTAGAGACACTCTCGGTCCTGAAACTCATATTGTCCTGAAATGCATCTGTATGTGTAACTGGAGGGGGGAAGGGTATGCCTTATTCTGAGCATATGCTAACACGTCTCTATCAATTTTTTTCTTTTTCGTCGCTCAAAGTTTGTTGATAGTGGCATCAATGCTAGAATAAACCCTGCAGTAGTCATATTTATACTGTCCAAAATTGAGATCCCTACAAATGGAGTGCTCTAAAATTTCAAGCTCAGTTTTAATACTAGCAATTTCAGTATTATAAAAGTTGACTAGAGCTTTAATAAAGTCCACAGCTTGTCTGTTAAATAATGCCAAAAGTTCCAAATGAAAGGCGGAATCAGCAGTTAACCCCGCAGGGTATCGCCACTGTCGTAGCCCTTTAGGGATAATTTTTTTAGCTAAACATTCATTTAAATAAGCAACCTCAAGCTGAAGTTTGTGACATTTAAACAGCTTTTGGTCAAAGGAACTGAGCAAAACTGTTATACTACTCACATTACATTGTTCATTAGATCCGCTCTGCTCACTCGCTGAGTTAGCAAAAAAATCCCTATGATCCAGGAAACCTGCCATGCTAGGAATGCTGTTATCAGTGTTTACCACTCCATTAACACTGTTAACATTCGAACGCTCCCCTGCTGCATTCATATCCTGCCCAGGAACAATATTTTCTTCCTGTGCACCTCCTCTAGTACTTCCTGAAGATAAACGAGGCTGTAGGTCTCTAGGATGAGAAGTTGCATGCAAATGACCTGGCATACCAGCCAGACCTGGAGTGTTAAAAAAAACCCTTCTGTTCTTGTGCCATTCTCGAGTCTTTGGGAAAGTGCTTCTACCTTCCCAAGAAGCATATTAACAAGAATAGTCAAGTTACCAATGGCGTTCGCCTCACCGGAATCTTGACTGTGAACCATAGCAGCATCATTACTGTCAGGTGGTTGCGTAAAAAGTGGTTGTGACCTGCTTTGACCATCTCCACTTCCACTTGCCATAACTACACATGAAAAAAAGCCAAAAACCACTTAAAAGCACAAAATAAACAAGTGAAGTGGTAGGAGAAAGCTGGTAAAAATGCTGATAAAAAAGTGACGCTCTAATCACTACAACCAGAATATTTTATTAGGTAAGCGCTTTCGGTGGTGAAAATGTCCCACCTTCATCAGACCAAGAACAACCTCAGATAATACACTTATATAGTCTTATCACCAAATTGATTAATAATTTAATCAGTAAAATCCAATTAATTAATTAATTAATTAATTAAAATACCAAAATTC
>NC_056745.1:1396242171-1396304671 GCF_019279795.1 Protopterus annectens | reverse complement strand
CTGAGGGACTTGCAGGAATGTCTAGCAAGTACTGCCTGTGCAGTACCTGTCTCGACAACTGCCTGAACTCTGCATAAGTGTAGCCTATGGGTTAGGGTAATCAGATGGAATAGTTGTTCCATAGGAAACATCATCCAGGGTTCTCTACAGGTAGCATATGCATAACATCAAGTCTCTCAAAGGCATGTGTTGCAATGTGTAATGGTGTCATGAGGCCAAGGCTGAAACCTACAGACAGTATTCATAAAGATACGTGTGGTGCACAAGCAACACCTCACTCCACCTCAGGGCCACCATCCCCATCTGTACCTTGCTGGTGCCAGTGTACACCTTTAAGTTTGCTGTTCATTAGCAGGAACTTGGCTGGTAGACATGGTGTTCTAAATTTGGGACACTGCAAAATGACACTCATGTGTGGCCCATAGTTGTCAAGCATCTGCATAAGGGCTGAGGATGGGGAGGGGTGTCATCCTGAAACACAACAGTGAACTTAAGCATACATCCAAAGCTCGCTAAGAATGGCTGTATCTGAACACAGTCAAGGTCATGAATTGTGCCAAACATAACCCTGACTCCACAGCAGTAATGAAGGCACTGTGTGACCTCCAAGGGGTGTGCACATGAGCTGACCTTGCAATCCGGCAGAGGTGGCGGACATTTGTAGGGCGGAGTGACCAAATAATGGCAAGTGAAGATGGGCCATGCTAGTATACCCCTTCCAGGAATAGTGACTGCTGTAGTTCACTTAACAGGTGCTGCAACAAACCATCATGTTAAGGGTGTGCACACTTATGCAATCCACATATTGTATGCATCTCAATCAGCATCTGCACAACTAACACATTTGTTTGATACTGCATTTGATTGCACAGGTCATATGTCACATATCAGGTGTGTGTAATGTTAATATATGCAGTATTGTGGCCCCATTGCATATCAGGGAAGAGGGTAGCATGTCAATAAGGGTGTGTACACTCCTCATAGCCACAGTAAGCTTTGAAGGTTGTCAGTGTAATTGGATTTTATGTCATATACATGCATTGCTGATGATGAGATCTGCATATCAGAGGTCAGGCATTCACTATTGACATCTGTCCTCATATCATCCCAGGTATGTGTCAGACAAACACATAGGGGCTGTGAGCAACAGTGCAAACATAACTGCCACACATATACACATTCAGCAATGGTGTGTACACTCGTGAGGTATGGTGCACAGTACATGCCAGGGTGCTGAACAGGTGAACAGCAATACTGTGCACATGGGTGCAGTGTGTTCCAGGGGAAGGGGCATCACCTACTAACACAACTCATGCATCACAGAGATGTATAATGTTGGCAACAGGGATTGAGTATACCTACAGTGCATGCTGTTGAGTGCTATATGTCATGCATGTTGAAAGTTGGGTAATGAGAGGTCTGTGTAATATCTTTGTGCCACCTCACCTGTAAGTGTGTGTGTGTGTGTGTGTGTGTGTGTGTGTGTGTGTGTGTGTGTGTGTGTGTGAGTGTGCGTGTGTGAGTGTGTGTGTAGAAGTAAGCAATGATGTACAGGTCTTAAGTTACCTTTTTTGTTTTCCCCCCACAGGTAGCGAGGTGGGTCAGGGTCCCTCCTGCATGCAAACTGATGTTAGTGTCCATACAGACTCTATACACACACACACACACACACACACACACACACACACACACACACACACACACACACACACACACACACACACACACACACACACACACACGCACACACACGCACACACACACACACACACACACACACACACACACACACACACACACACACATATATATATATATATAAGTTTTCAACTTGTTCCAATATTAGAAACTGGAGGCAGGAGAAATCAACACAAGAAATACTGTGCTTTCCTAGGGCAGTTGAAATATCTTTTGATCTAATTGCTGCAGCATGCTCTTTAATTCTGTTTCTTATATACCTCGTGGTTTTCCCTATATAGAAACACTTACAGGCTGCACAGATAGCTGCATATACAATCATTGAGCTATTGCAATTTAAGCATTTTTTTTAAATAATTACGCATGCTACAATGAGGGAAGATATATGAGTTACCTGTATAAATATATTTACAACGGACACATTTTCCACATGAAAACATGCTATTGAGTTATTGTTACTGGTATGTTCAGATAAAAGGAAAACACGTCATGTTTCTCAAAGAATGACTTGAATGTCTTGTTTTTTTTTTTTAAAGAAAATTAGATCAAAAAATATATTTCTTGTGTTAATTTCTGCTGTTTCCAGTTTCTAATACTGGAACAAGTTGAAAACTTTTTTGGTGATGCTGATGGACTTTTACTGGTTTTAGAGTTAAAATGGCAATTACATTTAAATGCTGAATGTTACCATGGGTTAAATGAATCCATGAACATGAAATGTGTGTTAAAATGGTTGCAATAAGATTGACGGTCTTTATTATTCATTATTCATGATTTACTGTATATAGTTTATGTACAACAGTACTCATATTTCTCTACTGTTAAATATTAATCCATTGTCATAGTTATACTTAAATATTATTGGATGTTTGTAATGTTTCATTTACATATGATCTATAATGAATGGATTGCATTAATTTCATTTTTCTTAATAAGTTCCTACACAATAAAGAACGAAAGCTAAAGACATCATGAGGATTTTGGTGTTCATTATAACTTTTCATTGATTTTAGATTATATTTTATAGAAGTTTCAATATATATATATGGGTTCATGTCAGTACATCGACAAGTCGGAAGATCGACATTCACTCCACCGACACATGAAATAATCGAAACCGCAAACACGGACATTTAACAGGTAAGAGGTTTACATTTCGCTAATCATGCCTACCACACATGCATAACACTGCCACACTTACTAAAACATGGTAGGCATGATTAGCAAAATTAAAACTCTTACCTGTTAAATGTCCGTGTTTGCGGTTTCGATTATTTCATGTGTCGGTGGAGTGAATGTCGATCTTCCAACTTGTCGATGTACTGACATGAACCCATATATATATATATATATATATATATATATATATATATATATATATATATGGCCTTGGATATGTGTGAGTATTCCTATCCAGTGTGTGTGCAAAGCATGAACGGTGTGCAATGTGGTGTGTGTGCATAGACATCTGCGACTGACTGATATGTATAGTCCACTGTTGTTGTCAGACACGGGGTTCATTTCTCTAAGTGTAGGAGCATGCCTAGTATGACCTTCTGTATTGAGCGTGTGAATCCATTCCAGGTAGGTTGTACTCCAGTGCAGGATTTTGTGTTCTACACCTACAGCTAGCAACCTGTTTCTGCAGGATATCTATAAATAGGTTGACAATATGGAGTCACAATGGGCGAAAGATAGTGGGATACTGTAACTATTGTGTCTGTGCTGCTTGTGTTACATGGTTGGTTTTAGCAGAGATATTCAGACATATGTACTGTTTTACACTGTGATGTATTATGTAGGTTCATAGGTTCATAGGTTCATACTAGGCTATCTGCCCTAGGGCATTTATAAGCCTAGCCAGAATGTGTTTGGCTTTCGCCACCCATTTAAAATTTATTTTGCTATGCCCTTTTTCAAGGTTAGTATACTGTGCCTCTGTCTAACTGCGACACAGAAGTGATACCCGGGGTAAAGCTACGATCTCTCATCCACTCATCAAGATTCCTCTTGAAGAGAGTCAATGAGGGACTCTGCCTAACCTGGACTGGGATTTTATTCCAGAGTGAAGGGAGCCTCTGGGTTATGAATCTGTCCCTCCAGCATGTCCTATTTATTTCAGTGCTGAGGTTCAAGTCTCTCGAGCGATGGGATTTGGATTTTCTGAGGTGCAGCATGTCCATTAATTCCAGGTTGGACATGGCTTTATACGTCAGGCACAGATTGCCTCTGAACAGCCGGTATGCCACTGAGTAGAGCTGGAGTTTCTTTAACCGGGCAGCATATGGCATCTGTTTGAGCCCTTTGATCCTCTTGGTGAGGTACTTTTGGGGGTCTTTCCAGTTGCTGCAGGTGTCTGGTAAGGTGCATCCCAAAAGGGGCATTGTACTCAATTATGGGCCTGATGAGGGATGAGTAAAGAGGCACGATGACCTCACCTGATCTAGATGTGAATCTCTTCATGATTAGGTGGGCTATATAAAATGTTTTTCTAACCACTTTGGCCCCGTGGTTCTCAAATGAGAGATTGCTATCAACTTGGTTCCCCAGGTCCCTAATTACTTCTTCTGTACTTAATGGATTACCACCTATGTGGTAATTTGTGGGCAGTTTGTTTTTGCCAAAGGGGATGACTATACACTTTTTGGCATTTAGCTTGAGGCCATGGCTCTGGCACCAGTTGTCTGTTTCTATGAGGCCCTTTTGGAGGATGCTTGTGTCAGCTGGAGAGTCGATTATGGCACCCAGTTTGCAGTCATCTGCGAACTTGGTCAGCCACAGTCCTTCTGTGTTGGCCTGTACCTCTGAGAAATATATACCAAACAAGAGAGGTCCCAGGACTGAGCCTTGTGGGACACCACTTGTAACTGGTTTGGAGTCTGACATGGCTCCAGCAATTCTAACCATGTGGGTTCTGTCCTTGAGCCAGTTTGCAATCCATCTAGTGACATAGGGGTTTATATTTAAGCTGGTGAGCTTATCTATAATGCCCAAGTGGGGTATTGTATCGAAGGCTTTTGCGAGGTCCAGGTAGGCTGTGTGGACCACCTTCCCCTCGTCAATGGCCTTGGTGATTGTTTCAAAGAAATCAACCAGGTTTAAGAGGCAGGATCTGCCCTTAACAAAGCTGAACTGGGTAGGATCCAGTGTCTGTAGGTCCCCAGTATCTTTATTTATGAGGTCCATGATGATCCTTTCCATAGCTTTGCAGACCAAGCTAGTCAGGCTTATGGGGCGATAGTTTCCGGGATCCGTTGAGGCACCACTTTTATGGAGAGGGACCACTGTTGCTGTATGCCACTCTTTGGGCACATATCCTGTAGTAAGGCTGAGATTGAACAGTAGTTTTATGTTTGGGTTTAGCTCTTCTTGGAGTTCATGTAGGACGCAGCCCGGGACACCGTCTGGTCCCATTGATGCTGTGTTTTTTGCTTTGGAGAGGGTGGCTCTTACCTGAGCATCTGAGATGTCAGGGGGGCAGCACTCTGCTGGGATAGATATTTGCCCTTTGGTGGGGGGGGGAGTTTGCGCTGAACCTGTCAGCTAGGATGTTGGCAATGTCTGTGAGTTCAGTGTATTTTTTGTCATTTTGGACTAATTCTGAGCATATCTGGGAATTACCACCCAGGTTCCTAACATAACTAAAGAAAGCCTTGTGATTATCCTTAGTATCCTGTGCAATTTTTCTCTCGAAGCTGGCCTTAGACAATTTTATGAGTGCCCGTAGTTTTTTGCTACTACTGATCAGTGATGCCTTCCCTTTTTGGGATTTTGCTCTATCATTTAGTAGCTTCCTCCTTCTATTGTATAGTTTGTTTATGGCTGGGGTCCACCAGACAGGACATCTGCCTTTGGAGGATTGGGTCTTGGTTTTATTTGGGATCGCATGATCCATGCATTCCTGAAGGTGTTCATAGAATGCGTTTATAAAGGATTCTGTGGTATGGGCCGTATTTTCCACAGGCCCTAGGGCTTTGAAGGATTCCACCTCGGTTTTGAGGAGTGTGAAATTTGCTTTAGAGAAGTTTTTCACTGTGGTTTTCTGGGCAGGGGGTGGGGTCGGGATGTGAATATCCAGTGAGATTAGTTTATGGTCTGATCTTACCAGTGAGGGATACACTTCTGGTCTGGAGCATAGAGTCCCCATGTTGGTGATGATCAGGTCCAGTATGTTTTCCCCTCTTGTGAGAGTGGTAACAAGTTGTTCCATAGCATTTGAGTTTATAAATTCTAGGAACCTTTGGGCTAGGGTGTTGGAGCTAGAGTAATGCTCCCAGTCTATGTTTGGGTAGTTGAAGTCACCCAATATAATGGTGTTTGGAAAGACCTTCATATTTTCCAGTGTTCTCAGAAAGGCTGAGTGGGGTTCCTGGGTTTGGGAGGGTGGTCTGTAGCAGGCTATAAACTGGACTGCAGTTTTACCCACTTTTAGTTGCACATGGATAGTCTCTGATGCTTCGTGCTTTGCCACCAACCTGGAGGTGTGGGTATCTTTGATGAATATCGATACTCCCCCTCCTTTTGTGGTTCAGTCCAAGTTTTGGGGCCTAAAAGCATGGTATGAGGTATAACCTGGTAGTGCTGGGGTGCTCTCGGGAGCCCTGAACCAGGTTTCTGTTACTGCACAGATATCGATGTTCTCCATGCTAAGGAGACTTTCAAGTGTGTGCATCTTGAGGTTTAGACTTCTGGCGTTGAGTAGCATTACTCTTATTTATTTTATTTATTTTATTTTATTTTACATTTGTTTTATTTTACATTTGTTAACCGGGCTAGTCTGGCTGGATACATGTCCATTTTCAGCAGAGGCCCGAGGAGAAAAGCTCCACTATCAGAATAAGACAATACATTTCAAAGACATTACTAAATAAATCAATTTTAAAAAAAGTGTACAGAGACAAAATACAGTTTGCCTGGACTAATTTAAGTAGATAACAAACAGAGTTCAGATTATGTGGCTAAGGAGATAAGCTCAGGCATAAAAATACAAAGTTGAGTTAAAGGATATCACTAGTCAAGCTAAATAATTTAATCATCGGTCAGTAGGCTGGAAGACAGATTAGGTAGTTTGCAGAGGGAAAGAAACTGTTGGTATCAAGTGTTAAAAGAGCAAGTTAGAAGGTATAACAGGTAGATTGGTAGTTAAAGCTGTAGGAAAAGGGGAAAAAAGATAGATAGAAATTGGGGATAGAATATAGTTTTGTTGGGTAAAAGTATTAAAACATAGTTAAAGGTTATGAAAGTCAAGTTGAAAAGGAGAGTGAGGAAACAGGATAGAGATGAAATGCTAAGGTAGTAGGATAAAGATGGTCAAGGAATGGCTGGAAAGAGAATAGAGAGAGGATGGCTATAAGGTGAAGTAGGCAAAAAGATTGGAGAAAAGAGTGAAGGTCCAGTGAAGGGGCTGAGGATGTTAGTCTAGGTAAGAGAGTGGAAAGAATTACACAAGTAGCAGACTGGAGAGAGTAATGAAGATTACTGTGCTCAGTCAGGATTGGAGCAGGGTCATAGCCAGTGAATTAGTAGGTGGGTTTTCATCTGTTTTTTGAAAAGGTGACATGAGGTTAGGGAGGTCAGTTCAATGGGAAGTTTATTCCAGTGAGAACCGATAGTGTTTGCAAATAGGGAATCACCTGATTTGTTATGAGATTTCAAAGTAGTAACTAGTAGCTTGTTGGCTGATCTGAGTGTCGTGAGATTTTTATAAGGTGTGATAAGTTTATTTAGTATGGGTATATTGGAGGGGTAATGAAGAATTTTGAAAGTGATGATTAGTTGTTGTAGGAGTATAAGGTTGGAGTTCAAGCCAGTTGAGTTTCTTTAAGTTAAGACAGTGGTGAGTTTGGAAAGGTGAGCCAGTGGCAAATCTGGCTATACTGTGGTAGGCAATATTCAGTTTCTGAAGATTGGCTTTAGATAGTGACAAAGGAGGGGAGGCGTAAGTTAATGTAGAGATAAGGTGAGTTTGGGCAAGGGCTACCGGGAAGTTGTAGTGAGATAGGGCTTTAGCCTGTATAGGGCACCAATCTTTTATTGACAGTCTTGATAGTTAAATCAATGTGATAGTCAAAATTTAGCTGGTTATCTATGGTGACGCCTAGGAGTTTAGTGCAGTTGTCAGGTTTGATGACAGTGCCATTACAGGATGTTATAGAGAAAGAGATAGGGGTGGATTTAGAGGTAGGGGTAAAGAGTAGTAGTTTGGTTTTTTTGGGATTAAGGAGGAGACAGATATGTTGAAACCAATTTTCTGCTGCAGTAAAGACTACTTGGGTAGTGGAGTGGAGTCTGCTGGGGTAGAGGCAGAGCAGATGAGAGTGGAATCATCTGCATATTGTATACATGTGGATGTTGGTAGGAATTGGGCAAATTATTGATGAAATGGAGAAAAGTAGGGGGCCTAGGATAGATCCTTGTGGGACTCCAATAGTAACAGGTTGAGTGGATATGGATGGCTGTCCCAACAGCTTGTTTTTTTCTATCAGTCAAGAGTGAACCCACTGTAATGCTTGAGAAGAATCATGAGAGAGATTTTAAGGTATCGAGGAGAAGTTGATGGTTGACCATATCAAATGCTTTGAGAGGTCGAGAAATAGTGCAGATGAGAACAGGTTTCTATTTGATTTTTATTTATAGTGTCAGAGAAGGAGAGAAGGGCAGTAGTAGTGCTGTGGTAGGGTCTAAAACCATGTTGAGAGTCTACAAGCAAGTTGTTATTTAAGAGATAATTTAGAAGTTGATGGTGAATACAGCTCCATTATTTTGGATAGAGGCGATAGAAGGGCAATAGGTCTAAAATTGGGAATAATATGGGAGATTTTCCAGCAGGATGGGATTTTGGATTCTGTTATGGTTCTGTTTATTAAGATGGATACTGGGTAGGCTATTTAGGTTTTGCAGCTAAAGTAGGTATTTGGCTGGAAGTTTGTCAGCAGAGGGTGCAGGGTTTTAGTTTAGAAAGTAGTTTCTGTATATAGGTTGTTGAGACGGTCTCAAGTTTTAGTGTATGGGTATTGTTAGGATGGGGTAGTTTGGAGGGGGGTGGAGTCATGGTGCTTGCAAGTGAGTTTACAGTTTGAGAGAAGAAGTTGTTAAAGGTGTTGGCTATGATGTTAGGTTGTTTTTAAGCTAGCTGGGGTAGGTGTTTTGGTGTTGCCTGGGTGGAGTAGTTTATTTATTCCTGACCAGAATTTTTTGGGTTTGGTTTTGGTTTTGTTGGTATTGAAAGTTGTAGTTTTTTGTCCAGGATGACAAGTTTCTTTGTTTTGTTTCTTAGATGTTTGAAGGTTTGATGGTCAGTAGGGCTTTTAGTGGATCTCCATTTCAACCATGATTTATTTCTAGCTCTCATAGTTTGTTTAGTTATAACAGAGAGCCAAGGAGCTGCTTTGGATCTGATTCTGACTACCGGATGGGGCATGTTGGTTTAGAATTTGTAAGAAGGTGTTGTTGAAATGGGTTACTGCTTCATCTATTGGGAGGTATTTTAGAGTTGACCAGTTATATTCTTTGAGTTCATTTTGAAAGGATGTTAGATTGAATGCTGTTTGTTGTATGTAGTTCGATAAGTAGTTTGTTTAGGATTGTTGCATTTTGTTTGGTGATAAAGGTAAGGAGGTGGTCACTGATATTGTCAGGAGTATTCCTGTTTTATAGGAGAGGGATTGTTGTTGGTCAGTATCCAGTCTAGGATGGTTTGTTTGTGGGTGGATTTATGTATTCTAGTAGGGGAGTTAATGGTTTGGTGAAAGTTAAAGAGGTTAAGGTGTATGGTGGGTTTGGGGATATGCAGGAGCTCCAGTCAATATTAAAATCACCTAAGATTATGGTTTCCTGGGGAAGGTGTTAGAAATCCAGCTTAGGATATTTTCCAGGGTATTGATGTTCTTGCCTGGGGGGATGTAGGAACATATTATGTTTATAGCTTTGGTTTTGTTAATTTGGAGTTTGGTGGAAAGAATTTCAGCATTTCCTGGTGTGGGGAAGGAGTCAATTAAAGCCACCTGAAGTTGGGATTTGAACAGGAGTCCACCTTTTAGTAGGACGGTCTTGTGGTAGGGTATTATAGGCTGGGGGGGGTGAATTCATTGTCTTTGGTACTGGGTTTAAGCCAGGTTTCTGTGAGACAGAGGATATCAAAGAAATCAATTAAGGCATGGAGTTGAGTGACTTTGTTGTTAATATTAAGGTGAGCAATAGAGAGGAGTTAGAGGAAAAGGGTGGGTTAGAATAGTTGGTAGTTTGGTTTGGAGGCTTTGATTTTGGAGGGGGGTGGATATCTCCATATTAGTAAAAGAGTTTGTGGTGGTTGCAGGGTTTTGTGTATTTGAATGGTATTAGAATGAGTCTTTTGGAGGTTGTGAGTTTGTAGTGGTGGGGTTTATGGTAGAGAGGGGAGGTAGGGACAGGTAGCTAGTATATTAATATGTGATTGTTTGGGTAGGTAGTGAAGTTGTAGTATGGTATTGGCAGGAGTTGAGCTAGTTTTGAGATTTTCATAGGAGGTAAGGGTGTAGTAGTAAAGCAGGATGTTAAGGAGAAGAAGAGGAAAGAGTGATTTAAGGGTTAAGGGCATGTTTTATAGAGTATGAGGTCAGTGATTATAGGTTTAGGAAATAGGAGGCGGTTTGAAAAGAGGGTGTGGTTGAAGGAGTGAGGAATTAATTGGTTGTGTAGGAGAGAAGTTATAGGTTGTTGGTTAATTGGGGTGTGTCTAGGAAGTATAAAGGTAGGACCCTAGGGGTGGAAGTGTGGGGGGGTAGGGGGGGGAGCGGAGGAGAGAGAATAAACGGAGCGGGAAGAACAAGACGACCAGTTGCAGAAAACAATCAGGCAAGAGGTAGGAAACAGGTGTAAAGGTAAAGGTGGGTTAGAAAGGTAGAGAAGGCTTGGGGGGTTAGTAAAAAACTACTGGGTACGATAAAAGAGATGTGTTTGAGAAAAAATCAGGTTGGTTCAATAAGAAGAGCAGTAGGATTTACTAATGAATATGAATGTAGGAGTTGGAAAGAATAACAGACAAATACACTGGAGGTTTACTAAGTATAAAAAGCAGGAAACAGGGAGGATTAAGTAAGGATAAAGGCAAACAGAGGAGGGACGGAAAGAGGATAAAAGGCCAAATCTATAGGGGCAGCTGGTTTACGTGGCTGGGGTAAAAATATGTCCTGGTGAGTAATATTTAATCAATACAATAATAGGACATACTTTCCAAAAATATCTGGGAGGACAGTCTTTGTTTTAAGGATGTTCACTCCTATTCAGGATACTGGATATATTGAGATGTCCACAGGGCCTCTTAGGTTAGGGATGGACAGGAACCCTGGTGTACAATCTGTAGAAATAGCTATAGGTAGAGGAGAGAGAGAACAAGCAGGAGAGAGAAATAGTTATTCAGTAACATTGAGAGCACATCATATTTAGCATAATTCCTTTTAAATCAACAGCAGTGAGGGTAGTACAGTGATATATCCAGGGGCAACACTATGTATAGCATAAAAGTCAGTTTGTTACAAACATGCAAAGGGCCCACAAGGAATAAACGAAACAGTAGTTAACTAAGTAATAATAAAAACATTTAGGAGAACAGTATCAGGCCTATATACTTCAATAAGGTCGGATATGCAACACTGTTATTGTGGCTACAAAATCAGCAGAGAGCAGTACATATTCATTGCATACACAACTTAGTAATGTGTGTGGTTACAAAATCAGCAGAGAGCAGTACATATTCATTGCATACACAACTTAGTAATCAGAGCTCAAGCGTTCAATGGTTGGTTACAAAATAGCGACACACTGAGTAACTACAGACCTAGTGCAAAAAACGCCAAAAAAAATACTTCAGCTAGTAAGATCTAAAACTGCATTATAACATATCCATCAAATGCCAGCAATAGAAGTTACACATTTAGTAAAATAAGAAAACATGTAGTACACAATTAATAAATAACTATTAACTACGCCAGTAGGCAGGAAGTATTTAGTATAGAGACCATGGAGTCTAGGGGGGCACCACAGAATGTCATAGCATGGGGGGTAAGGTTGCCTAGGTAATTCCAAACAAAGAAATAGCAAATTAAAAAAGCCTGCAGAGGGAACAGTATGCAATCAGTCTAAGTTACCCAATTACTGAGTTGAAACACTTGTAATTTAGTAGCACAAAAACATTTGAGGACAAAGTTTTAAAGCAGTGAAGTTAAACTGAATGAATGAAGAAGGCCCTAAAATGCTCTTTAATAAAAAGTACAATACAACAGTGTTAAGAGGTACAGACCAGACGTGCGGAATAAGCAGCCGTTATGGCTGGCTGGCTACGCTATTATCAGATAAAGACCAAGGAGATAAACAGATAATAAACGCTATTATCAGATAAAGACCAGGAGATAAATCCTCTAATGGAGCGACCATGCAGGAAGGAGTGAAGAAGGGGGATTAACTTCAGAGTCCCCAGTGTGGAAATGGCATTTCGCGGTTTTCATTGACGTATTTACTAGTTGTCCAGCAGCACAAAGGTATAAACAACTACTTCCACATAAGTTGTCCAAAAGCACAAAGTAATAAACAGCTACTTCCACAATAATTATGTTGAAGGAAATTCAAAACCGTGATAACAACTATCAACAACAGCCGTGATAACACTACAACATTGCATCAAATCACAGTACTCACATGAAAGAAAGAAATCCACCCTCAGGACCAAGGACGCAGCAGCCCACCTAGGGATAACCTAGCTGAGGGATGGGTAAATTTATAGTATGGCGGAAGTGGAGTAGGAGGGAGGGACAGGTAGAGAGGCTAGGGAAGGTACAGAAGAATCTAGCTGTAGCAAGATCAGGTGAGGATAGAAGGGAGGAGAGGATGTGATAAGGGGAAAGAGTACAGAGAGGAGATGATAGTTAGGTGGAGGGCACAGAAGATCGAGGAAGGGAGGGCAAGTAGTATGCACACTAAGGAAAGGTGAAGGAGATGGGCAAATAGAAAGAAGGTATAGTAGATGTTGAGGGAGGGACAGGCAAGTGAAATAAAATAAAACAGAAAGAAAAAATAGGCAGAGAGGATCAGGATCAAGTGTGTGTAGAGCGGGCAGAAAGAGGCTGGTGTCACGAACAAGACGACCAGTTGCAGAAAACAATCAGGCAAGAGGTAGGAAACAGGTGTAAAGGTAAAGGTGGGTTAGAAAGGTAGAGAAGGCTTGAAGATAAATGAGATGTGTTTGAGAAAAATCAGGTTGGTTCAATAAGAAGAGCAGTAGGATTTACTAATGAATATGAATGTAGGAGTTGAAGTGACAAGAGGAAAAGGAAAGAATAACAGAAATACACTGGAGGTTTACTAAGTATAAAAGCAGGAAACAGGGAGGATTAAGTAAGGATAAAGGCAAACAGAGGAGGACGGAAAGAGGATAAAAGGCCAAATCTATAGGGGGCTGGTTTACCTGGCTGGGGTAAAAATATGTCCTGGTGAGTAATATTTAATCAATACAATAATAGGACATACTTTCCAAAAATATCTGGGAGGACAGTCTTTGTTTTAAGGATGTTCACTCCTATTCAGGATACTGGATATATTGAGATGTCCACAGGGCCTCTTAGGTTAGGGATGGACAGGAACCCTGGTGTACAATCTGTAGAAATAGTTTCCAAAAATATCTGGGAGGACAGTCTTTGTTTTAAGGATGTTCACTCCTATTCAGGATACTGGATATATTGAGATGTCCACAGGGCCTCTTAGGTTAGGGATGGACAGGAACCCTGGTGTACAATCTGTAGAAATAGTTTCCAAATTCTGGGATACTGGGAGGACAGTCTTTGTTTTAAGGATATTCAGGATACTGGATATATTGAGATGTCCACAGGGCCTCTTAGGTTAGGGATGGACAGGAACCCTGGTGTACAATCTGTAGAAATAGCTGTATTAAAAGAATAAATACATATTCCCAGGATATAATGATCTTCTCCTTATTAGAGGTTCAAGTTAAGATCCCTCAACAAAAGAATAGTTCCATATTAAAACTATCTGCTGCAAATGAAATTAATAGCGAGGGCATTTCCAGGGTGAAAGGAACAGAGGAGGGAGGTTTGTTTCTTATCCCTTGTGATACCTATGGAGGTGGGTTTGTCTTTTGAGCCTTGCCTAAAAAAGGCACTATGGGGGTAGCAAGAGCCTTTGCCAATATTCGAAAGCCCAGGGGTGACAGGTGCAAGCCATCCCTAGTAAAGCATCGTGGCTTGTCGCGCATATCATCCCAAGCTGACAGGCATTGGATCCCCTTTGAATGACACCATTACTTAAGTCAATTGTTGAAATTGATCATCTTGTCTTCATATTGTGGCATCATTCTTGGTAAGGGTAAGATGCTACTCAAGGTCAGGGTCATACCGGCCTGGGCTACATGCTCAGAGAGCTCCTTTATGTCTCTTTTCATGTAGTCCAGGGAGGTACGTCTCAGGTCATTCACACCAGTATGGACAATGACTGAGTCATATTTGTACTTGCCTTGGAGTGAACTGAGTGCTTGTGTTGTGTGGCGGATCCTAGCACGCGACAGGCTGCTCACTGTGACCCTCTCCTTGTTCAGCCTGGTGAGCAGGACGTCAGTGTGCCTGATGATAGAGTCACCTATTACAAATGTATCACGTGTGTTGTTTAGTCTTAAGGGCTGTGACTGTTTGGCACACTGGCTTTGTGAGATATGTGTTGCACGTGTTTTGTTTTGGGGTAGCGGTTGCTTGGGTGTCTGCTTTGAAGGTCTCTGCTGCTTAGGCAGATCTTTATTTAGAGCCTCCGAGTATGTTTTTGTGTGATTATGTGTTTGGTTTGCTGTTGTGGTAGGTCTATGTGAGACTGGAATTGTAGTGAGTGTGGTTTCCTTCTCCTGACTGGTTATGCCAGTACTGAGTTGAGAGAGCTTAGCCTCCAGTTTGGCTATATGGTTGCATCTCTCATATGTGGTGGAATTTGTTGGGAGGAGGAGAGGGTTGTCTGTGTACATGAGGCAGTTGTAACATTGCCTCAAGATTCCCAGATTCACCAGCTGGACCGGAGAGGAGATTGACAACTGACCTTTGGACATGCTAGAATAATATTGGGAATTCCTTAATAATTGAAAACAAGGGCCAGTGGGGAGTGAGGGTGTAGTGCTTTTAATTTTTAGTGCTGACTTATATAATTGCTTTAGCGCGCAAGTGCCAGGTAACTTAAGTGCAATGTGTTACAGGTAACTTAAATGCAAAAACGACAAACAGTAACTTTCTTTCAAGTGAAACAAGGAAATAAGTACAGTAAGCAATGCAGATATCACTAGTGATCCACAGATGTGCTGAGAAGCTGCGTATTAGGTGGAATTAGTGTTCCAAGGAAATAACAAGCAAACAAACAAGCATATTAACAAAGCTAGATTCAGCAGGCCTGGATTTGGTCTATGCTACAGCAAATAAGATGTACCAATTTCAGTAAGATACAGTTCAAATATTCAGGCACTATAAACCTTTAACCAGAAATTCCCAGCTCAGAAGGGCAGAGTCCAGCCTCTTCTCCCACAAGAGTGCAGACCACGAACCTTCTTAATGTAAAATAACTGGCCTGAAGCCCAAGTGCCTAAACCAGAACTAATACACTTTAAGAATAAGAGACAATGGGCTCTCAATCAACAGTTCCCATCTTAGAAGGATGAAAGCTACCTGTCCTGCCACCACAGTGCATGCCACAAACCTTCCTAATGTAAAACAACTGGTCTGAAGCCCAAGTGCTTAATCCAAAAGACTTAGAATGATAGCTACACTTTAATCAAGTTACTACCAAGCAGTAATAAATACAATTGAATACTTTAGAGAATGCCTGGATTAGTGCTCAAGTTACACAAACAAATCTAGATCCAGAAGGCCCGAATCCAGTCTATGCCACAGCAAACAAGGCGCACCAACTTCAGTAAGAAGCAGTTCAGATATGCATGCACTATAAGCCTTTAACCAGAAATTCCCAGCTCAGAAGGGCAGAGTCCAGCCTCTCCTCCCACAAGAGTGCAGACCACGAACCCTCTTAATGTAAAATAACTGGCCTGAAAGCCCAAGTGCTTAAACCAGAATTAATACACTTTTAGAATAACAGACACTGAGCCCTCAATCAGCAGTTCCCAACCTAGAAGGATGTAAGCTACCTGTTCTGCCACTACAGTGCAGACCACAAACCCTCTCAGTGCAAAACAACTGGTCCGAAGCCCAAGTGTTTAAACCAAAAGGCTTAGAATGAGTTACACCAAGCAGTAATAAATACAATTGAGTACTTTTAAGATGATGCAAAAGTAAAATAAAGTAGGTAGAAACACAAGTACAGTAAAAGCAGATGAAATTTTTTTTTTTCTGAACAAGTGCTGAGATCAAAGAAACAGACTTGGGTGCTGAAACTAGAAAACTGGCTAGTTATAAGAAAAAAGAACTAAGCTAGAAGGCTTCCCTCCAACACAGAAGGGCTTGGGGGCTCAGAAGCCTACAAATAGTCTATACCACTTAACAGGAAAGGCAGGAAACAAGCTTAAATTTTTTTTTTCTGTTTCCCAGATGCTCTCTTTGTACACAGTAGGAGTGCCTGAAATCAGAATATGATCTCACTGCACTCAGTTGAGTGAGCAAATGAGATGGGCCCAGAAGGAGTATCCAAACACAAATTTACAACTACTAACAGATATACTTATTTGCTCACAGTTATTTCCTGGGAAATACAAGGTGAATGAAGCTTTGTCCTGTACTGTGGTCTGCAGCCTACATATTCTTGCACACTCATGCCATTCTGGAGGGGTATCTGCAGACACTTGCTGATGGGTCTGTGTAAATGGTCCAGCACCTTGGTACTGTAGTGGCTGAGGATCCCCTGCTTGTACATCTATCGACATAACAGAATGGCCATATCCTGCTGTGGCTATACCTCTCAGCTGAACAGATTCACCCAGGTTAACCAGAGGCAGGGATCATGTATCTGGTCAGTTCCTCTTCACATTGTGGTTTATGAGCAGGTTTGTAGCCACCCATTACTGGGTTTGCAGGCAGGGGTAGTATGGGCACACATCAGAGTTTCAGACTTCACACACTCCATGGCATCCATGCTTCTACACCCCCCACTCTGTTATTCTATCCTCTTCCTAACATTATGTGAGTGATATCTGAGAAGTATCCTTATAGCTGTCCCTTCATCCCAGTGGTATTTAAAGATTTGTCCACAGTTCATGCAGTATGACATGGTGGGCATGCTACTGGGATTTGTAGACATGGCCTTGCATTTGTGTTCTGTGGACTGTGTTATGTTGTTAGTTGTGACCCCATGAGATAACATACATTGGCAGTATGGGTGAGGCACAGGCCTTTGACAGAGGACTGTAGGGCATTTGGTAGTGATACATGCCATCTGCAGCAGGCCAATGCATTCTGTCACGCCTACAGTCCCAGGCTGCAAGCCACTGGATTCCCCTGGGGTGGCAGGGTAAGTGTGCAAGGTGTTAATGGCAATAGTTCCTGCCTGTATTAATCCATTGTTCTGGATGCTGGCAGGGTGCTGCTTACAGATAGGGATACACCTGCATGGGACACCTCTTCACTATGCTGCATTCTGTGGGTATTCCCATACAGAGATGGGGGTCATACTGTACTCATTCCCAACAGCAGGAATATGACCTGTGATAAACCTGTGGCTGATGGTGGGGTGAGCTGAGTGCATGTATGTTATGGAAGCTTCTTGCAGCTGACTCAAAGATATACCTGGGACATTCCCCTTATGCTGCCTTGTGTAAGGACATAGGCAGTCTTTCATTACTTCATAACTGTGCCTTTTGTGGTCTGTCAGTGATTGGCCAGACTCATACTACACAGACAGCTAATGTGCTGCTAACCTGTATGTACAATTCCAAAGGTGTGTGCAGTTGACAGATAAATCGTATGTACTCTGCCTAGGGTACTTCCACCTATGTACTGTGTGCATGTCTGGGCTCACATTCATGGCATGTCCATCTTTCAGATGGTGACAAATATTGACATCTGAACAATGAGTATGGATGACTGCTGAATTGGGTCTTGCTGGGATGCATTGTGGTTGGCACTGCAGTTGTCAGAACATGGCCCTGTCTTCAACAGTACTGGCCATAGGCCACCGGGACAAAAACCTCCATGCCTACATGCTGACCACTTCCACACAATATACAACCCACAACAACCTAACACACAGAGCCCTGCATATTGTAAACATGCAACAATCTATCCTGTAAATTGGGCCAGCTCAGGTAATCTGTGCTCCACTGTTATTAAGCCCACACATGCATGTTACTGCATTTCTACATAGGATTGTGGGCGGGGCACACCTGACAACTGTAAGCATTTGCTATGACTGTACTTGTATTTCAGGTACTCTGTTGGCTTCCATTTCGTTTTGTATTCTGACCTATCATGCAGACTAGAGGCATATCAATAGAGTACAGATCTTAGGTTTTATTGACCTACATTTCAGTTTCAGACTTCTTACCCTTCAGAACTAACATACAACTGCCTGACCAGTTGTAGTCTGTCTGAGTAGGTCTGGAGGGAGGCTGTTCTCCATTGCCATCAATTGGAGGCCTTAGCACAGTCTTTCTTTATGGTCATCTACACCTGTCCAGCTGGCTGAAGCTGTTGTTGGGTATGTGAGCCTCACTGACATGCATGTGTGTGTCCTTTGGACACACATTTGGTCCACCACATGTACTGCAGTGGGATTTGTCACCCTGTGTAGTACTGCCTAGTATGTTGACATCAGTATTTGTTATGGATTTCATGCTGCCCATATAAGTGTCCACTGTCTGCTGCCATCCCATTCAGCCACCCGATTCCCTTGCATACTCGCATCCATACCATAGATACAACTGGCAGAACATACTACTCTATTCAGCAATTGATAGGAAGAGTGACTTACTTTGTGGCTGTGCCAGTATTGAGGATGGTGCTGTTGGGCTGACTATGTTGGATGCACATAGTACACTCCCTATATATGGTAAAGCACAGGTAGTGTCATGTTTGGCATCCTTTTTACTGTATGTGCGAGTCAGAGAGAGGTGGCATTCCCTGGGTTACTACAATGTCATTTATGTGCTATGCGTTGCCTCTTTGCCAAAGCCTGGGCATACTTGTCATGCCTCCTTCTGCCTACATGGGCAGACTCAGGTTGTTCCTCCTCTGTGTTACTCTGTGCCTGTGCTGGCCTTGACAATGGTGGGGGGGGCTGTGTGGCCTTGCCCCATGCTGTTCCTGCTGCAGCTGTTTCCACAAGATCATATTGTGTAGCATGGCACATACAATGAAAATTTGTGTTCATGTAGCTGGAGAGTACTGCAAGGTTCCACCGGATATGTCCAGGCACTGGAACTGTGACTTGAGCATCCCAAACACACGCTCTATTATGATTCTGTTTTGTGCATGTGCCTCATTATGGAGTTCTTGTTCAGGTGTGTGTGCATTTCTGATGGGTGTCATCAGCCACGGCTCCAGTGCATAACCAGCATCCCCCACTAGGTAGCCATATGGAATGTCCCCACTGGCAAATCTCTGGTACAGCTGTGTCATATGCCAGATGTGGGAGTCGTGATAGCTTCCAGGGCTGCAAGCACACACATTCATTATAATGCCTTGAGCATCACACACAACCTGGAAGTTGATGGGGGGGGGCCCTTGTGGTTTATGTAGACCCTACCCCACTCACCGGGTGGTGCTTTGATGTGTATGTGTGTGCAGTCTATAGCACCCACTACCTCAGGGTATTCTGCTATTTTGTGGAAGAGACGCATACTGTTGGTCAACGCCTCATGGGTGTTGAGGAAATATATGTTCTCACCAGCATATATTGACATGGCATCCATTAAATGGTAGAGTACCCTGGATGCTGATGCCTGTGAGATCCCCATGATATCCCCATTTGGCCTTTGGAAGGTACCTGTGGCTAGTATTCTTAAGCCTACACATACCTTGGTATCCACTGGGATGGGTTCTTCTCTGTTGGTTCTGTGTGTGAGGCGTGGCCGGCACAGCTCAACAATTTGCTGTAGGATGTCCCTGTCCACCCTATAGTGCTCCATTATCTCCAGCTCATGTAGCCCCTGGTAGGTTACCCTGGGTCTGTACTCTCTTCTCCTTCTCCTCACTGTGGGTTGGTCATCAGCATTCTCATCCTCACCACCCTCAGCCTCTTCCACATATTGATGTATGAGAGCGACAGCAGCCTCTATCATTTTGTTAGTTTTGTCAGGTAAAATTTCCCTGTCTGTGTACACTGGTGGTGTAGAATTTCTGGGAAAAATCAGAGTGAAAGGTCTCTGCATAGTTTATAGTAGTGTGCTGGGCTGCTGCCTGTGTAATTGGCTGATTCTGATACATTTTACCTGCCAGCTATGCTAGTTCTCCTTGATTGCCTTCCTACTTCTGTTTTCCCTTCCCATTGCCTTCCCGTTTAAGCCCCAAGGTGCGCCGTACATACCCAGTGCTCCGATGTGAACAGAGCTGCTATTTCCTGTTTTCTTTTTTGTTTAAAACCTGGTGCATGGCACTCACACCTGTTTAGGCAATGTAAACACTGCTAGGCAGCCACAGATACACCCCCCTTCCTTAGCTGTACTTAGCTAAGGGGAAACAGGCCACAGAGCTCCAATAAGTTTACAGCATGCATGATACTCCCCCTTATGAGGTCATCTACTTCTTATGCTTATATAATGGTGTTGCTGCACCTACATGGTTGGGTGCAAGCTAACACTGAGGGAAAATCTGTAATTCAGTATCAATCCCCTCATTTGCATAAAACTGACTGCTAATGCATGGTTACAAAACTGACACTCAGCCTTCCCCTTAGCAACCACTATTCCATGGTATTGTTGTCTTATGCATGCCATTGACTATTATGGCAGAATGCTGATTTTGGTTTAAAAGCTTATTTTCAACTTTTTTTCTTATTTTCGGGCCGATCCCGTTTGCGCACAACTGCCCTATGCCTAAACAGCCGAAATCGCCCCCCCAAAAAAATAAAAGCTATTTTTTATAATTTTTCAACTATTTCCCATGCCAATGACCATATACTTGGCCATTAGCATGCCTACTACATTGAATACATGCTTTCTTTGGAGCTGTCATGCCTCCGTTTTGTAATTTTCAGAAATGTATTTGGTTAGTAGCCGAATACATTTCTACAGGTTACACTATTCCTGCACAGACACCTGCCTGCTTCCTGGATCACTAATTCTCCTCATTTGCATGGTTTTCACCTGCAAATAGGGTAATTAGCATACAGGGGCTGTGTCTATGCAGTAATAGTGTAGGAGCACTCATGGATGTCCCGGGAGCTCGTTCCTGGATCGCTCGTCGGCCATATTGCGTACAGCAGCACTTGCACTATTCCTGCATGCCGTGCAGAGCTTGCTGAATCCCAGGGTTTATTTGAATTAATATATATGAATATAGTTAATATTTATTGTTTCTTTAGTGTTGCTAGTTAGTAAGATACCTAGGTATTTAATTTTATCAGGTGCTAAGTACTTAACAAAGTCATTATTTAATTCCCTTTTATTTGAGTTAATTAATACAATTTTTGTTTTGATTTCATTAAATACAAGACCAGGAACAGTTTGAAAGAAGTTCATTGTTTGGAATAATTCAGTTAATGATTTATCTTTATTGGATATTGTCAACAGAATGTCATCAGCAAATAACTGTACTTTCATTTCTATGTTATTCCCAATTACTATGCCTTTAATATTTGTATTCATTCTAACATAGTTAGCAAAAGGCTCAATTGCTAATGCAAATAGGAAAAAGGGACAAATTAACCAAGGCAACACAAAATAGAATAAAAAGTATGTGATGATATATTTTCCTTTACCGCTTCTCAACTTAAGCAATCACAATCTGTGCCTGTTAGTTCAGTGGTGCAAAGGGATGAAGCCTGACCAGGATTCAAATGATCTAGGTTTTGTTAGCAGCCCAATATCTGGAGGTGGTGATGCATAGGAAAAAGTGGGGTTATAGGGATAAACCTGCCATCCTGTCTCATGGTAGGGAGTAAAAGCGGTATGTAGTGGTGGCGGGGAGGGGGGAGTGTCCACTGCCCCTCTCAGTAGAGACTGAAAAGATAAGAAGCATAGGACCCAGAGATAGGAAGCCTGAGGAAGGGGCTATGTGTATCACCCTTGGGTAAAGAAGGACACTGCATCTCTGCAGTATCCTTTGTTTTAAAAACATACTTAAATTGTAATGTAACTCACCATGCTGGAAAGTTAGGGTGCACCTTCCACATACAAAGCTGACAACAGTATGATAGCCCCTTGTCCAAGGCTTGGAGGAATATGAAGCTCATCTTATCTACACAGCCAAGATCCATCCTGCAAAGGGTAACACTTAGTGCTCTCCAGTTGCTGAGATACTGAAGAAGAACAAAATGGATGCAGAGAAGATCTGAAGTCAGCCGTGACTGATCTTGACAAGCTAGATCCCAAGCATAGTAGCTAGTTAACCAGCTAACTAACTAAATTAAATGCCTCATTCAGAAATTAAATAAAATAAAGCCTTAGAAAGTTGCATTGATAAAATCAAACAAATCAGTTTCAGAAACTGTTACTTATAGGTGGAATATGGGCTAAATCAGTATTGCAGAACATAGCATATTGAATATAAGTTTGTGCTTCATAAAGCATTGAATATATGAGAGATTTCCTGCATGTCTTTCCTCTTATTTTTGGATAGATTATCAGAAGACAATTTAGAGGCATTCTTCTGTACTACTGTTGGATTTCAGCTTGTTGTGCAGTGTTTTGGCAGTAATGGAAATTCATTAACTTTAAGTACACTGGCCTTTGGGTTTGACCAATGTGAGAAGACGGACAAAGTGCTCTCTGTCCTCTTTTGGTTAAATGTGATTATATGGCTTTAGTACAGACAGCCACTTTATTTAGAATTCCTTGGAGTTACATCAGCATTTGGTAGAGAAATATCTTCAGGTAATTGTCTCAAAAGTATACTATTCATTCTAGATGTATCAATATCCTCCAAGTTAGCAACTTTAATCCAGATATGAGAAACCAAATCAGACAGATATAGTATAATGTTATCTGAAGGTGATGGTGATCATTCAGGTAACTTGTTCTCATTTCATTTTCTGGCACTCTTAATTCCAACAAACCAAGGTAGATTGTAATATTTATAACACCAAAAGATATGTTTGTAGTGTATTTTTGATAAAGGTCATTGCCTCTTTCATATCTTGAAGGGAAAATTAATTAGGCCCAGTATCAGGACTGACTTCATTTTTATTTGATGACTCTGTTAATGAACAGGTCCAAAGACAATTTTTAGCCATGGCATGGCCTAGAGGCACATAGCTGCAGAAAATCAATCTAGAGATAATCAGTAAAGCTGATTATTAGAATAGTGTAAGAATACATTAAGAAAATGTATACAAGATATAGAAGAATTAGCTTACAAAATTGTTACAAGGAATGCATATAGTGAAAGATAAGGCACACATAAGATTACAAACTAGACATAAGACAGACTGGAAAATACAGAAAATGGAAAACATAGACATAGACCTGTGCCACTTTGCAAAACAATTAGATTTGCAAAAAAATATATTAAAGATAGAAAAGATGAGATGGCCCTAATATTAAACAGAATAGAGTCCCTGATGACAGGTGTATGTTTTAAAAAAGTTATTTCCGATATTAATTCTAAAGATATTCAGTAAAGAGTATGCCAACCAGTAGTTTGGGACTTAAGAGACTATGAAACAATTAAAGGCTGAACTTTAGTATTCAAAACAGGGTAACTGTTAAGAGAAAAAGTAATTATATATGGTGGTACAAAAGAAGGAAGTAAAATTGCTCTTTCAGTGAACGGGAGGGTGTTAGTAAAGTATCATAGCAAACAATGATGGATGAATTTGCCAGTATGATGACATGGCAGACCTTATGTATAGTTTTTGCATGTGAATGTTCTTAGGAGTTTTCAAAGGCTACAAAGTGAATATTAAAGCTTTAAAATAAGTGCTTTATTTGATATCAGCCCATGTCTTACAAGTAAGAAGTTAGCTTATTTTGCAGGCTTATTTTAAACAGTGTAAAACATTAGTAATGATGAGAGAAGCATAACAACAGAAGGGAGAAAGAGATGGGTCTAAACAGAGGCCAGGCGTTTGACGTTGCTAAAACTGATAGCATTATCCCATAGGTCGGAGAATAAAAGGTAGAGAGGAAGTGGTTAATTTATCATACCAAAGAGCAATAAGTTGGTTTTAGAGATATTTGCAAGGAGGTGGTTACTGCTGGAAAAAGAAAAAGAGTTTGCTAAGGTAATTTGTGAGTATTTTTTGAACAGAAGATTTGGGAGCCCTTCTTAATACCAGAAGATCATCAAATTGTAAAGTTAGATTTAATGATGCAAGAGATGTTAGGAAGTACTTTGCATCTACTGGAAGGAATATCTAACCAAGTATTGATCCTTGGGCAGTAAAGGAGATGGTGAACTAGGAGGAGATATAACATTCATGTAATGGACTTGCATAGTATGGTTGGAGAAGGACTTGAAAACACCAAATACACTCATCCAATAAAAATGTTTTGATAAAATTGATCAAAATTCATTTTGAGGTTTACAAAAGTGCACCAGAAAGTAGTCCTGTATCCATATTTAAAAATATGTGGCCTGCAGTGTGATACATAATTATGACTGCATTGTGGGTAGACTGGAATTCATGCTGGGAGTTAATTAGGAAGCAGTACTTAATAATAAAACATAATATTTGTTTGCAGTCATTTTTTTAAATATTTTAGCAATAAATTGGAGATTGGCATTTGGATGAAAATGAACTGTAGATGTCAGATTGCTAATCCTGGAAGATGAATAATTCTGGGACTTTTCCAATCAGTGGGATTATGTCATGTGAATATCATATAACCTCTTTAAAGAATTATTGCAATCTATAGAACCGGATTTATTAATAAAATAAGTATTACCTGTTGGTACAAAAAAGTATTCGTAAGATTGAATTTAATGGGAGAGTCATCTATATCAGTGCATTTGCTACATTTTGATTTTTCTAGCTTAACAGAAATGTATATTGGCTAATGGTCTGTTGGCATATTTCTTAATGGTTTTAAATCTTTGTGCTTCGAATATTTCATATAAAGCAATGTATGTATGCAGCTGGGGGTCTATTTTAGAGAATTGAAAGACTACTTACCCGACTTTTAAATTGCTGAGACAAAAGCACCAAAACTCCACTTCAACGAACAATTACATCTCCGACAAAAAACTACAGGTAAGTAACCACTTGACCACCATGGTGAACTTTGCCCTTTCCCCACTGTAGTGCAATCTCGGAGTTGGTATATTTAGTTAGGGGGTTTGGGGGTGTAGCCCTCCACATAGGTGGGTGTGGGGGGTGTAGCCCCCCACATGGGTGGGTTTCATGTGGTTAAGTTGTCGTGTTTTGTTGTGGTGTGGCCAAGTAGTTACTTACCTGTAGTTTTTTGTCGGTGATGTAACTGTTCATTGAAGTGGATTTTCTGTGCTTTTATCTTGGCAATTTAAAAGTTGGGTAAGTGGTCTTTCGATTATCTAAAGTAGACCCATAGCTGGATGTAGATATGGGCCTGCACGTGTGTGAGCGTGTGTGTATGCGCATGCATATCCATCTCAACAGTTTCCTTGTAGGAATGCATGTATTGTGGTTTTAGAGGAACTAAAATGTGGAGTCTTCCAGATTCTGAGTGAGTAGTACAGAGTCTAACACTTACCTTGTGCTTGTAGTATATTATTTGTTCATATTAGTATCCCCTCCTGAAATGATTCTAATATTGGATCCTGTATGTAAGCTTTATGAAGAGAAATTCAATTTGTTAAGTAAATTAATTTCATATGTTATCTAATGACTTGGCAGACAGGCCTGCACAGACTTTAATAGATTAAGGAAAATGAAAGCTTGGAATATTGAAACAAAACTGTAAAACTTTGGTTTTTATTCCAGAATTACATTTCAAGTGATGCCAGGTTTGTCTTCTACAGAAATGCTTATGTCACAAATGGTGAATTAGCCATGTAAATTGATTATATTAGATAGGAAAGTACAATTCTGGAAAGATGAGGTGTGAAGAAAATTTTTGATAAAAATACCAAGTTCAAAAGTTTTGCACCCAAAGATGAACTCTGCACAGAAGTTCTAAACAGATTGCTGGAGTAGTTTGAAGTTATTTAACAGTGGCCTGTGCTTTACACTATAGTTGTGGGTAGAGATTAGATCAAGTAAGAACATGAGTCATACAGAATGAATCAGAAAAGTCATGAAAATTCATGGAACAGTCTAAAGATTTCCATGTGTGTTACTAGAGACACCCAAAGTACCTCTGCAAGTTGCAGCTGAGGACCTGGTGCCAGTGACCAAACTTCTCAACTGTCCAGGTTTTCACAGAAAGTACAGATTTATGCCTCATATTTTTGGTCTGTTCCTTCTAAAAGTTTGTTTTTCTGGCCAGTCTTTGGCAAATCATTATAAATTGAGGTCAGAAAATATTTACAGACATTTGAGTTTCAGATTTCATGTTGTTGTTGTTGTGTCTTTCTGCTTTTCCCGGTTAGGGGTCAGATTTCATACCCTTCAGAAAATTCATGCTAATACAAAACCTGTTATTCTATAAACCATTTAAGTTTGTAAGGGCAATAATTGAAAATTGTCCTATTTTGGGGCCTTTGCCCCCCCATTATTTATGGCTTTGTCCAGATTTCTTATTCTAAGAGGTTGAAAGGTATGCCAGTGACTTTTGCTAGGAAATATGGATATTCTTTGGAACCTTCAGGTAAACATGTTAGCATCACATCCAGGCATTCTAGGCATGAAATATACATCCCTACATGCCCAAAGCACTAAAATTGCTACAAGAAATTTTTACTTTGGAAAAAAAAGTATGTGTATATTCAAGTTTCATTAAATGTCTGGTGGTCTAGCTAAACATTTGTCATATAGAAAAAAAATAGTCGGAAAGCTTTGGATGATAACTATTGCCTTATTACATATTATTGCTGAATGTGTGAAATGCATCGGGTTCGCACTTTTCAAAACTAGTCTACTGCAAATGAAATATTCCTGTATTGAAATTACAAGGTATCCAGGGAGCTATTAGCATGGATGATATATTTACGTGTGTGTGTGTGTGTGTGTGTGTGTGTGTGTGTGTGTGTGTGTGTGTGTGTGTGTGTGTGTGTGTGTGTGTGTGTGTGTGTGTGTGTGTGTGCATATGTACACACACACACACACACACACACACACACACACACACACACACACACACACACACACACACACACACACACACACACACATATATATATATATATATATATATTTATATATAGATATATATATATATATATATATATATATATATATATATATATTTACAAAACATGCTGGAGGGATAGGTTCCTGACCCAGAGACTCCCCATACTCTGGAATAGACTGCCCATACATGTCAAGCAGAGCGCCTCATTGGCCCTCTTCAAAAGGAACCTTGATGATTGGATGGGAGATAGGAAATTCACCCCGGGGATCATGTCAGTTACCCTGCTAGACAGGGGTCCAGAGAAGTAAATATTGTGGGAAGAAATATCCAGGGAATTGTTATGGCTAGGCTTGCATAGGCCCTATGGCCAACAGCCTAGTACCAACCTAGGAACCTATGAACCTATATATATATATATATATATATATATATATATATATATATATATATATATATATATATATATATCTTATATGCTATTTTATTGATAATAATAGCTTAGATATCGATATGTAATATCTATTTCTTTCTTATATGTGTGCATATTTATATATATATCTCCCATAGTATCATGGCTATATCTGGAAAATGCCATGTGATGATATATGTGCTTTAGCGATGTACTTTGAACTGCATAGATTATTCATGCAGTCACTCATTCATTCTCTGATAACATGATTAATCCATTTCACTGTCACATGGTTAGAGCTTAACCATTCACCCAATGAAACTAACCCTGGAGAATATGGGGAACTGCCCATGCATTTACAACATGTCTACAGGATGTAGGAGGAAACGTGAGCACTCACTGAAAAAATACATGGACATACGCAGACTATACAGATTACACACAGAAGACACTCCAGACAAACATCATACTGGAGAACCAAGTCACATGAGGCAGCAGTGTTCACCATGACACCACTGTGCTTCCCCTACTGATGCAATTATTTTTAGAAGCTGTTCCATTCATTTTGATCCTGTTTTTATGTTGCTACTTCTACGGGGCTTGGGTCACTTAATCATTTTCAAATTATTGACACTGTTTTACTTTTAGTACATGATAAAACAACTAGAAATTATACTATTTTTGGTAGCATAAATGATGACATCTGAGTGTTTAAAGATAGAAAGAAGATTTGTCATTTTCTTCAGTGGATGTGTCCCAGAGCTTTCATAGAACTAGCCATGAATGAACTTCAAAAACTAAAGGTAGAATTTAGGTCAGAACTTGTAAAAGATTTATCTGACCTCATCAGCTCGTCATAAGTAGGGGAAAAGTTCCTGAAGACTGGAAGAGCAATGGGGGATTACATTCAAATGACCAAATACAAGGTAGAGGCTGAAAAGTGCCGACTTCTTATTTTGTCCTGAGATGAAGGCAAACTCGTGGAATCAACTTTTCCTGTGTTGTGTGAGGTGTGCTTGTATAGTGTGTTTCCTTCCAATGCTAAAGCTTTCAGATATAACAAACATTTCAGCATTGGGGCAGGAGTGTGTATGCAAGTATTTATGGGTTACAGTAAGGGCTAGGTAATGGGATATGTGCATGTGTTTATGTGAAGTGCATGCATGTGTGTGTGAATGTCTTGTGTAGGGGTACCTTTAAGGAAAGGATTTTTCATCAGGTAACGTGTAAGACTAGGGTTAGGGTTAGGGTAAGGGTTACTTAGTATATTTGTTAAGCTGGTAGAGGGATGGTGAAACCTAACCCTAACCATGCTGCTGCCTCTAACCAGAATCCTACACATTACCTGACAAAAAAAAAAAATGCCTACAGTATCACTATTCAGACAAAGTGCTGTTCTTATCAGTGGAAGGTCTCTCTATAGCAGGTCAATGAAACAGTAAGATCTATCATTGAACCTCACTAGACACCTACAACAACTGGAAAGGCCACAAAATACCTCACTAAAATGATCTTAGGCCTTAGACACATGCCCTGTATGGACTGATTTAAAAAACTCCAGCTATACTCTGTCTCTTATCACCTACTTAGAGGCAATCTCTCCTTGACCTACAAAGCCATGTCTGACCCAGAGCTGCTAGATATGCTACACCTAAAGAAATCCTAATTCTTCTGTGTCACACACTCCAGGAACCTAAACCTCATTACCACAATAAACAGAGCATGCTGGAGGGACAGGTTCCTAACCCACAGACTTCCCATTTACGTCAAGCAGAGCACTTCACTGGCCCTCTTTAAGAGAAATCTTGATGAGTGGATGGGAAATAGGAAGTTCACCCCGGGGGTCACTTCAGTGGCCTTGCTTGATAAGGGCACTGGGAACTAACTTTGGGCATCAGGATGCCAGGGAATCTTCTTGGGCTAGGCTTATATAAGCTCCAGGGCCGTTAGCCTAGTATACACCTATGAACTTATGAAAGAGACCTCTCTAACCCTTTCAGAATTAGAGGAAATATTTTCAGCCTTTACTCTCTTAATTATACCTGTAACATAAACTTGTCAAATAGGTTTAGTTCCCCCGAGGCAGCAAGGAGCAAGAACAGAGCTACACTCTCATATGCCATAGTAATAGGACTGAATATCACACCATTTTGTTCTCTTTTGCTTGTATTGGTCAGACCATTCTCTGCATATAGTCTCAGGTCATATGCTGTGGCCTGCATTTAGGTCTTGCTGATTTTTGATAAGAACATTCTAGTTAAGGTGCTCAATAATCTCCATAAGTTTCAGTTTTCTAGTACTTTAATGATACACTAAAACAGAGTTATAGATGTGACCTGTTGTGGGAGATGGGCACAGGGGATTTAAGCACCTGGAATGACTTATGTCTGCTTCTAGGTCTCAGGTATTTAGACACATCCCATTGACAGAGTATAAATATGGTTAAATGCTGTTTTTGCCCAGGGTACTGTAGCCTTTATGAACATCGATTTAAGCAGATTTGTGCCTTGATTTTGAGAGAAAACAGTACCTCTTACAGCGGTGATCTTTTCGATGTGAAAGGACAGGCAGTGCGATGTACAGCAAAGACTGGTTCAGAAGAGAACTCTTCAGAATTTCCTCCTTAGGTAATATGCACTGATATCAGATTCTGAGGTAAAGTATTTGTTTACCTACAAAATGATGTCACAATCTATATTTTCACTTCCCTTTGAAGTTGTAGATTTCTCCTCAAAGGTATGTGGGGTTGCTATAATTAGGACAGCTAGCCTCCTGTATACCATACTGGACTTTTATCTTATGATAATTTTTTTTTTTTTTTTTTTTTTAAGAAGGAAACGTAGGACAAATAAGTAAACCTTGCAAGCATAGTCTATAACATGGAAAACTCATCATTAACTTTGAATGAGTCCTTTAGTTCAAGCAGAATCCATTTCTGATAGTCCCATGAACCTCCTTGTTATCAGAGGAAAATATAAATATTGAACGGCAAAGTTTGGTAAATGTAACCTCATTATCAATTTCCCTGTATATCACTCCTCACTTTTACATTCTAATTTCACGACATGGGTTAGTTTCAGAGTTTGCATTGGTTTGATAATTTTATGCAGTGACTTGAGGCTTTCTGCTGACCAAACAAAACTTTTATGAACTTCTGTACAATTTTGTGAGGTTCAAATCCATAAGATAGTTCTTAAGGGTAGACAACATTTTCCTTGCAGATAATGCTAAGTCCCGTTGGATAATAATTTCTTACTTGTGTTTTTTGATTGATTAGAGAAAATGTTCTGTCACTGAGTTTGTAGCAAATGTCATATTTTTAGGTAATAAGCTGCAAAAAAGCTTTCTTAGATGTTCCTCTAATACTATTTTTGCCATCATCGTTTTGAACAACTGTCCAAAAGAAAGCCTGATCACATCAACACCTATGGAATATACAGTTTAACCTCCATATGTTCTGTTTCTTCTATGGTTAGGAAAACCAAAACCCTTTATCGCCTAGCTGAAATGGTGCAGTTGAAAATAGACAAATGATGTATGAAAACAGTAATCCCAACAGTTTATTCAAAACAATTCGGTCAAACGCTTTCTTCCAGGAAGCCTGGACTTCATGAGAACCAATTAAACATTTCAAAGAGCCCCATTTAAGAAGTGCACAACAACCAATCAAAAACACTTAACCCATATATGTGATAACAATTTAAAATGCCACAAATAAATTAATTAGTTTATACAAACAGTAAAAATATATTACATACATAACACGAATGTAATTCAAAGTGCCAAAGCTCAAAATTTTAAAAATGGCATAACGGAAATATATTCGTATAACTAATGTTAACTTAAAATTTTTGTTTGAACATCCTATTTTGTTCAAAGGTGTGTCTGATAAAGGCACTACTGGTTGTAGGCATTGTAATTATTGTAAATACATTCTTAAGGATTCACTATTGTACATTGGTGAATTTGGTGTAAGGGTGAAAACAGTTGTGGGCAATTTTGGGGAAAACGGAAAGGACTCTACGTAGAAGAATGTATAAACATTTATATGCCATTAGACAGAAAAACACAAATAATGCCCTTTTTAGACATTTAAATAGTAATCCAGGTTGTACAAGATTTTTATTTGGTATATTAGAAATTGTTTAGGGGGTGTGATTGGGCCAATACACTTGAAAGAGCCGGAATGAAATGGCAAATAAGATTAAATGCTGCTCACGCCCCTGGTATTAACAAATATATTTCCATTATGCCATTTTTTAAATTTAGAGCTTTGGCACTTTGAATTACAATCATGTTATGTATGTAATATATTTTTACTGTTTGTATTAACGAATTAATTTATTTGTGGCATTTTACAATGTTATCACATTATGGGTTAAGCGTTTTTGATTGGTTGTTCTACACTTTTTAAATGGGGGTCTTTGAAATGTTTAATTGGTTCTGATGAAGTCCAGGCTTCCTGGAAGAAAGCGCTTGACCGAATTGCTTTGAATAAACTGTTGGGATTACTGTTTTGATACATCCAAAAACAAAACAGGAACCCAAAAGTAGCCAGCAAGAAAATATTGTTATTCTCTGTAAAAATTGGAGCTTCTTTTATAAGGATTCTTCCTTAATTGACAGAATTGGTCAGTCAGCCAATATTGTTTACAGAAGAGGTACTAATTTAAAAAGTTTTTTTGAAACCAGGAGCACTAAATCTACTTCTAGACTTACTGGAACTTATATGTGTGGAGCATGTAGGATGTATAAACACATAAAAACAGGTAACTCATTCGGTATATTGAACACAAGTAAATTCTACATCAACTATAAGTTGAACTGTGAGTCTAAGAGTGTTGTTTACTTAGCTTCCTGTGCTTCATGTCCGGCTTTCTATATAGCGAAAATAGACAGGAAGCTTTGTGAGAGAATCTATGAACACTCTTATGCGATTAGCAAAAACAAAACAGAAAATGCCCTAGCAAAGCATGTTTCGCTAAATGGTGGACATAGTTTCACGTTTCAAGCTATTGACCGAGTACTTTCTGACATTAGAGGTGGCCCATACTCAGTTTTATTAGAGGTATGAGAATTAGAATGGCAGTTAGCTCTTAATGCTTTCTGCTTGCCTGGCTTGAATGAGAATTGTAATATTTCATGTTTGCTCAAACTAAGAAACCTTACACAATAGTTTAGTTTTAACTTTTCACTTATGATATTAATATAATTTTTATATATTGTATACTGACTGCATATATACTTTTTTATTCAAGGCAGTATGTAAACTTTAAGACTGACTTTTACAGGCTGTGAATTTACTGTGCTTTGCACCTTTAACTCACTGCTGTTACTAGTCACATGACTCCATGCTACATGGTGTAAATGGTGCAGAAACAATGTAACTGCTGTTTGTCTGTGTGTCTGAAGAAGTTACTTTATTTGAAGTGACGAAAACGTGAAAAAAATTTATTAAATTGATTTTACATTCAAGAAAGTGTCTTTAAAAAAACAATATTTTCTTGCTGGCTACTGTTGGGTTCCTGTTTTGTTTTTGGATTGTTTGTTCCTTCTGCCTAGTGCATTCATTTGTTTTGACACATCATTTGTCTATTTTCAACTGCACCATTTCAGCCAGGTGATAAAGGGTTTTGATGGTTCTGTCTTTGCCTTTTTTACACCGTTGGTTTGTCTCTTCTATGGTTGTTGTATTTATTCAAAAGGTGAGTTTGCAAGAGAAGTGCATCTGAGCCATGCCACAATTAGAAAAGCAAAATCAGGTCATGGCTTTGTAAATACACTTCTAGGTTATCAGATGTGTTATCGATGCTACCTGTATTGAGTAGTGTCAACCTGAGGGAAGGATATTTAAATTTCTAAAGCTTACCTGTACCTACCACAGTTGTACACAGTGAGCATGTGGGTCCATTAATGTGTTTCCACACTTCTTGCTAAGCTATAAGTTCATCAAGACATTTGATACAATGTAATTTATTTTTGTTTATTTACTTCTTTGAATTTGTTTTCTGGGAAACAGCAATGGCCCCAGTGGACCATTTTCAGACCAATCTATTTAGTGCAAAACACTGAACAGTTTGAATGGTAACAGGGACTATGGAAAACAATTGTCAGTTTGAACAGCAATAAATAATAATAATGCTAATAGCAATAATAGAAGACAACTTGAAGAAAGGTCATGAAAACAGGCATACTTTACAAACTCCACAGTCTGTACAGATGCTTGGATAATCTTCCTTAGAATATATACAGAATAGCTCAGTATAGTTAGACAAGGTGTAATTGTTTCATTGATACGAGTCATCGGCTGGAGATGCAAGTACGTATGCACAATTTGCTTGCTAATGTTGTAAAGTTTTGTACTCTATTACAATGGCTAATAATTCAAGTTATGTAAATATAGTATTAATCATTTTCAAATTTGAACTAAAAGGGGGAAAAGTGGAGAATTTGGCTTGGTGATTAGTATTGCTGTATCGTATGTTAATAAAAATGTTTAATTTATTTTTGGTGAATTGAATAGCTTTGGTTAAAGGGCAGCCATGGTGGTGCAGTGGTTAGTATTGTCACCTCACAATAAGAAGTTGTCCCATTCGATTCTCAGCTGGGGTGCCTTCTGAGTGCAGTCTCTATGTCCTCTCTGCTGTTGTGCAGGTTTTCTCTGGGTGATCTAGTGTCCTCCCACATTCTAAAGACATACAGTAGGTGGATTGGACCCTCTAAACTTGCAGTGAGTGATACAGATAAACTACTGTGGTAGGACTAGCCACCTAGTGGTGTAAACCTTTGTTTGAGATGATTGTCACTGTTGAAATGACACCCTGACCCTGTGTCCAAAAAAGGGTTGAGGATAGATTACTTATGGGTAAGGCTTGGGAAAGTGGTAGGCAGGTAATTTCTAGGAAATAAAAGTGCATACACTTGGCCTACATACAGAATTAAAAAAAAAAAAAATTATCTGAATTTAGTTCAGAAATAAATACTTTATTTTTAAGATGGATGACAGAGATTTCCAATTTTGTAAGACAGTTAAAGAGAGGCTGTGGTCAGCAATATATAGTTTGGTCCATGATGTTTATCATGTGGATCCTGAGGAGGTAAGTAACCTACAGTGATAGTTTGAGCATCTTGGCATTAGGTGACAGGTCATAAAGGGGAAGGTGCATATCTTTATAGGTTTATATGTTCATAGGAACTTACTAGGTTATTGACCCATGAGGATCTTTACAAGCCTAGCCATGCATTACAAGAAAGTTTTTTGTCTTGTAATTTAAATATGAATAACCCATAGCAGGCAAAACATTTATATTTTACCATAGCAGGCAAAACATTTATATTTTACCTCTTTCCATAAGAGACAAGGGTGCTCCTCTGGGGATGAATTTGTGGTTTCCCATCCATTCCTGTATATAAGAAGGGAAGTACTTTGTTTTATGTAGAGAAGAAGATGATTTCAAAGAAGTGGAATTATCTGTGGTACTTACCTATCTCTCCAGCATGTTCTTTTCATGTTGCAAAAGAGATTTAGATCTCTCGAGTGGGTGTTTATATCTCCATTGGACTTGTAGATGTACAGGAGGTCTGACAACATAGAATCTTCTGAGGCTCTGTATGCAAGGCAGAGGTGACCCCTCAGCAGCCTGTATGATACCAAAAATAGGGAGAATGCTTTAGAATGATCAGTGTAGGTCTTGTGATTTAGGCCCTTCATTTTATTGGTGAGAAAATGCTGCGTATGTTGAAATTGTGTCAAGTGTTTGGACAGGCACCTGTCAAAGTGGGCATTATACTCAATGATCAGCCTAATAAGTGCCAAATACAGGACTGATCCCATCCCTGGACTTGAACACCATACTCTTACTAATAAGTGTTGAAATATTGTGATTGTGGAGCTTTTCTCCCCAGGCCTGTACTGAAAATGAGCACATTCTGGCCCAGTTGGACTTTCCCAGTAAACACATGTCAAATAAATAAATAGATAAATAAATTGATAAATAAGCTAGCACAATGAAAAAGGACTTCCTTATAATTGTGGATAAAAGGTGATAGAAGGACACTTCATTGTCTACATAGTTTCCCAGGTCCCTAACCACTGGATCAATTTTTATGGGTACATTATCAATGTGATAACTTCAAGGGATGTCATGTTTTACGAAGGATACTATTATACATTTTTATTATTTAGTTTTAGTCTGTGGTTCTGACACCAGATATTTGTATTGGAAAGGTCCTTTCTGAGGATCTTGGTGTCCTCTTTAGAGTTTAAATGGTGCTTAGTTTATAGTCATCAGCAAATTTCTTTAGCTGGGAGAGTTTAGTTACAATACCTAAGTGTGGAGTGGTGGTCAACATTTTATCTGGGAATGCTGGGGTCAAGGGTTTCTAGGTTAGCTATGTCCTTGTTTATTAATTCCATTGTGATCCTTTCTGTATCCATACAGATGCTGCTGGACAGATTTATGGGTCAGTAATTACCGGGATCAGCTGACACCCCATGTGGTTCAGGGGGTTAACTGATGTTTTCATTCATTCATCTGTCACATAGTCTGTTTGGAGCCTGATATTGAACGGTTTCTGGATGGGGTCTGTCAGGCCCTGTTTCATACTGGCTGGTAGGCATCCTGGCATGTTATCCAGACCCCAAATTATCAATGTTCTTGGCCTAACATAGCACTTTGAGGACTAGAGCTTAAACGATTTGGGGGGGTGTTGATGTATTTACGTCATCTGTGAATGTTGTGGGGAAAGAAGAGTAAGGTTTGAACTAAATGTCTCTACTAAAAGTTTGGCCATGTCCTTTGGATCTAAATATGTGCTATCATTTACTAAATGCTCCTTGCAGTGCTAGACATCATTTCAGAAGTTTCTAACACAACTAGAAAAGGCTTTGTGATGGTCTTTTTTTGCCTGGGTAGATGTTTACCTCATTTCTGACTCTGAATGATTTAATCAAGGGCTGGAGTTCACTGTTAAGTTTGCCAAGATCATTTTCAGCATATTGGCAATTATGTTTATTTTCACATACAGTCAGTATGCGAAAATACTGCTTATATTTGGGTTCCAAAAAAGGGGGGCTATTTTTAAATGCAGCTGTATATTTACTTTGGAAAGGGAGAGATGCCTCTATGCAGTTATTTACATAAGTAGAGTTTTGTGGTAATGAATTCTGTATGTGCAATGGGGCTATCAGGTTGGGAGGAGATAGTGAAACTGACCAGGTCATCACTTGGGAGGAGACAGTGAAACTGACCAGGTTATCCCTCAGGTTTTATTAGATTAGCTTTAGCATAATCTCTGAATACTGAAGTATTGTAAGATGCGTCCAGCTTCAGTATTATGGTGAATTCGACTGATTTATAGCCTGATTTGCCTAGGGAGGAGGTTGTAATTGGTGTAGGTCAGAGCTGTTCCTTATTGGTAAGGGCCAAGTCCAGGATTTTGTCACCACTATTTGGGGTATAGACTAACTGGTCCAGAATGTTCCTATTAATGAAGTCTAAGAATCTCTGGGTATATATATATATATATATATATATATATATATATATATATATATATATATATATATATGTGTGTGTGTGTTTTGGTTGATGCATACACCTTCCAATTTATAGAGGGGTAGTTAAATTCTCCAGGGAGAATGCTGCTTGGCTTGATGCATAGAGACTCCATATTCATCAGGTAGAAGATAAAGGCCAAGGGGGACATAGAGGCGGTCCTATAGTTAGCTTTGATGTGATAGGGGTTTTTACTAATGATGTCAGAACTGGAGGAGATGCATTAGTTATCCTGTCTAATGAATCTGGAGGTGACAAGCTACTTAACAAATATAGAAATACCCCTGATTCTATGCCTTCATCTAGTGTAGCGGACATGAATGTGTGGTAAGCGTTGAATCCTTGCACTGATTATGGGGAGCTGTCAATGAATGTGAACCAGGTCAGTGTGACAATGCATATATCAATGCTTTCCAGTGTGTGGGGTGCTTCTGGGGACTGGAGTTTTTGTTAACACTCTTAGCATTGGTCAGCAAAACGTTTATGTTATCTGGATTCTGTTTTGCTAGACTGGATGGTTTTGGAGATTGCCATTGTCTAAATATAGACACTATGTGGTGGACAAGGTTTTCACCACTATACAACAGCCTTGGGGAGATGGGAGTAGAAAACCTCTGGCAAAGGAGTTAGTAATGCCTACCCTCTCCTCCCTAGCTTACTAGTCTGAATACAAGGAAGCTTATTAGCAGTTAACCTATTTTCCTTTATATGTGGACCTTTACATGCCTAGTGTTAGGCTATGGTGCTGCCTCTTGGGGACAGGGTGGTAAAGCTGCATATATTGATTTTACCTGCTTATAGGTTAGTCATTTTTTCTTTGAGGCAGTAGACATAATAACTAGTACATATTCTACTTCTTCTTGGAGGACTGTACTTTTGTTTTCTGGTAAAGAAAGTGTGAACGCTTTATACATTGGAAAAGTAGTTTATTTTACCCTATATAGTAATATGGTGCTGAAAATCTAAGCATTGGTCAAGCCAAACTCATAGATAAGCAGAAGAAGGTGGTTGTCTCTAGCTGATCATAGGTATTACAAACAATGTTCCGGTTGTTATTGATGAGATTAGACAGTTTTGGGGTGAATCAGGGGGTCATAGCACAGGTGAAACACTGACTACACATACAGTCATAGAAGGTCATAGCAAATGAAGTTTACTCAAATGAAAGCATGCCTACCAGCAAGATATATGAAGGTTCATTCATTTTAGTGTCTACATAAATGACACTGCAGATATCTAGAATAAAATCACTGCGTTTTTGCCTATGATACAAAGATGTGCAATGGAGAAGTTATGTAAGGAGATGCATAAGGAATGGAAAGTAATTTGGCAAGATTAGAGGAATGTGTAAAAAAATATGAAAGTCTACATTTACACAAAAATGAGTAGCAATAACCTCTGGAGTGCCCGGTGGAGATAGTAAAGTAAAAACAACAAAGTCAGAAATTAAGCTGGTGGAACCCATATCAAATGAAAATCAACTTATCCATTCTGCAGTAACGTTTGCCCCAAATAAATAACTGGTGCCAAAATCATGGACTGAAACTAAATGCCAAAAATGCATTATTGTATCCTTTATCAAGTCAGCTACCCCAGGGAACTACACACTGGCAATATATCCCTAAGGACTGACCCAGTTGTTTGGGATTTAGGAACTTATGTGTATAGTGACCTAACTTTTGACCAAGATATTCCTATTTTTGTAAGAAAGTCCTTTTATATTGCATAGCTTATAAACAAAGGATTGTGTCTAGATGTAGGGATGTCATTGTCCCCCTTTACACAACCCACATTAGGACAGTCATTGAATATACTGCTCACTTTGGCATGCATCTGTCAAAACACATGCAACAACAGGAATGCACACGTAGATACCTGACTAAAAGGATACAAGGACAAGGCAACATGCCCTACATGGACCTACTTAAAGCTCTGTAACTATATTCAGTATCCTACAGACTGCTAAGTGGTGACCTCTGCCTAGCATACAAGGCATCCTCTTACTCATTACTGATTTACTGCATATCAGCAAGTCAAATGGCATCCAAAATACTCAGTCTGGAGATCTAAACCTCTTTGGCAACATCAGCAGAATGGTTTGGAGGAACATGTATATTTCAAAGAGCATACAGCGTTTCTTGAACAGACTCCCCAGCCACAAAAAAAAAAAAACAAAGTTCATCCATGTCCATATTCAAGCACAACTTGGATGTATAGGTGGGGAACAGAAAATTTAGCCCCAGGATTCCCCCGTACTATTAATCGACATATTCAGATCCTAAATGCTTTATCCCATGCATGGGCCCCTTAAAATTATCTGTGCTATGATCCCAGTTATATTCATGAGTGGTAATATATAATTATATATTACCACTTATGAATATAAGTGGTAATATATAATTATATATAATTATTGACCATGGGATATGAAGGGCCAATCTCTTACCAAATGGGATAGGTTCATTTGAGAACAAAAAAGGGAAATTGGCATATTCTTAAAATGGCCTACAAGGGCAGCTAGCTTAGGTTTTACCTATGAACATATCAAAAAATATTTAAGCAGACTGACAAAACTGCAAAAATGCAGAGAGGACTATTGCTACCCATAATAGGCATAACCAGCAGAAACCCAGATGTTGTCATCACTCTGCACAGATAGCTGGTAAGAACAAAACTAAAGATCCAAATGTTTCTTTATACATCATACTAAAGTTGTAATGTGTGAACACCCTAAGCACAGTTGACTCTGAACTGTTTGTATAGCAGAGAGCCTGGTATTTATATAACAGTATTTAAAAATCAAATACTAACTGAGTGATTGTCTCTTGATGTATGCTTAACTTCTGTCATTGTTAATGCTAGAATATCCTATGTTATGCTAAAACAGATGAAAAGTTAATGCACTGAAAGACAGGAGAAGAATTTATATTACTTGATTATCTGGAATGTCAAACTCAATTTGTAGCTTGTAATAAGAGATACCAGCATGACATGCTTTATTGTGCTGGGTCGGCATTGTGTTCCCTGATGTGTCACTTCTTGAAGCATCGTACAGCAGTTATTAATGCCAAGTTATATAATGCCCTGGACACCTGCATTAACAGATGTGATTAATTACTGCAGTTCATAACATATGCTGCTACTTGTGTTATATAATTATGTATGACTTAAGGGTGACTTGTTTGTAACCTAACCATAATCTAAGGAATTCTTATGAGTTAGAATTGATATATGGACATGCTGACCCCATTGTTAGATACAATATTACATCATAAAAGTAACACATCCTCCTTTACATATGATATATATATTCATGTTGCTCTGTTTTTCTAGGTTATTCTTTTGGTGTGGCAATTTAAAGGGAATGGATTGTATTTGATTTTCCATTTGTATCAAATGGCATTTTATTTGAGGCAACTCAAAAATGAGTTAACCACGCATGTGACAATTAATTTATCCATTTCATAAGGATTACAAGTATGTAGCCAGTGGAGGGGAAACAAATATTTTAACAGAAATCAGAGAAGGAAGTTATCAGTTACAAAGAGAGAAACATGCACAGCAGAAAGTATTCATACTGACATCAGGAAATTTGGCCAGGGCACTGGGAACTTCCCCTGCTCTTTTTCAGCAAGTGCCATGGGGTCTTTTATATCCACCTAAACTGCCACCAACTCAGACAGATGAGGCCTCGGTTTAACATCTCATCTGAAGGATGGCACACTCAGGAGTGCAGCACCTCCCTTATGCTGTACCGAAGGGTAAGTACTAGAGAATTAATCCAACTAACTGCAGTGGGAAAAGAACCCAAAGCCTTCTGAGCTTCATGTTATCTTCTTGAGCTACTGACACTGTATATGTATGTGTGTAGACATGTGTAATTGGCCTGTATATTATGGAGTGGAATAATAAAGAATTTCTCTCATTTTACTTCCAGTTTATTTTTGCCTAAATGTGCCAAGGTGTCTGCACTAGCCTATAACAAATAGTTAAACAACAAACAACACAGCACATTCTAGCAAAAGCAAACTGTTGAGCTCATTCTGTATTATCCCAGATATCCAACAGCATTCATCATTAAATTTTGTAAGTATGCTTATTATAACAATGCCTTACACAGATGATGCTCTAAGTTTCCTTTTAGTTATGCGCATTGAGTAGGCACAGCTCCAAACCTGCACATTGGAACTGATATTTATACCACATGCTTGGGATATTCAAGAAACATAATGTCCTGCACTTTCTCCTTCTTAGATATTTCAGCAGTCTCCGCTATTTTCCAGTGCTGGCCGTGTCTCTCATCACTGGTCTGCATTGATCTATAAGAGAGGAAATGACTGTATCAGATCAGCCCAGAGTTTACTTTCATTTCAAACCAGGCAAATCTTTCATCCAGCAGTTGTATTTTACATTGGAAGCACTTCCTTATGACAGGTAACCCTTCTTCTGTACATAAACTTTTCTGTATTGCTTCTAGGTGGCTCTGCCATTGTATATCTGGTTGTTTATGTAGTGAGACTGATGCATTGTGGACACTGTAAACAATATTAACACTGTCAAGACTAGGTAGACAGATGTACAGTTACAATCCAGGTTTTAGATAAGGATTATTTGGCTCACCTCTTCTGTCAAATTTGCTAATTCTGATGATCTGCAGATCCTCCTTAACAAGCAGCACATTTTCCTTTCATTAAGTAAAATAATTGTCAGATGCCAGCCTCATGCATTCTTAAATTCGTTTGTTATTATTGATGGTACTACCACATCTGGAAGTGGTATAAATATCCATCATCGGGTTCAGACGCCTAGGCAGTGAGACATTTCCCTGTGGTACATTTGACTGGGGACACATGGCTGAAGTGACATTCAGCTGCAGAGAAATATGGCTCTTTGCAAATTCCCTGTGGGCAAAGAGAAGCACACACTGCTATGCTCACAGCTTTAATAGCCAAATGCTTGGTGGCAGAAGAAGTAATGAGTGTTGTGCTCAGTGTACAGTACATACTTACATAACTACAACATGTAGAAGTGTGCTACAGCATGGAGAAAATCTTGCAGGCTACTGTAGTCACATTTATGCTCCAGTATGCATTTTAGGTAATGTTCCCTAGACACTGTGAAGGGCCTAGTGCTCCACACACTCCAATTATAAAGGCACTGCCCATTGTGCACTGAATTTTTACTGCTACTGACATGCCCTCTTGCCAGCCTGCTGCTGATGCCTGCCATATTGCTTGCTGTCTCATGTTCCCTTGGGGACCATGGACATTGCTTTCCCCCATTGAATTCGGTTATTAAAGCTGTGGGCATGGCAGTGTATGCTTCTCTTTGCCCACAGGGAATTTGCAAACAGCCATATTTCTCCGCAGCTGAATGTTACTTCAGCCATGTGTCCCCAGTCAAATGTACCACAGGGAAATATCTCACTGCCTAGGTGCCTGAATCCCTGACAAGTGCTACATATGTATTTTACCTTTGAATCTCATTTACCAGATTTTCTGTAAGTTAACTGATTACTAAACCACACCACCCAAGCTGTACCAACCCCGCACCCCACAGTCTAAGTTCAAAACACAACTATTTTTTTATTAATTGGCCTTTTTCTCTCTGCTCTCTGTTTAATTTATGCGCCTTTTCACCCTGTCAGTTTTTTTTCTTTTTTTCCCTCCTCTCCATTTCTTTTTTTTTTTTCTCTTTCCTTCTCCTTTCCTAGGCCAACATAACCTTTCTCTACTATGCAGTCTCACTGTCTCTCCCCTCCTCTCCCTCTAACAAAAAAAAGTCTAGCATTATCAATTGCATTTCCCCCTACTTTTAATCCCTGCCTTACATCCTTGGACTCTCCCCCCTCTAGATTGACATTTTTGCTGTTTTAACTACATTCCTTTTGTTTTTTCCTTGAACCCATCCCCCTCTCCAAAGCCAATTTCACTGCTTTTTTATTCTATATCTCCTGCAACTTAGTTCTCCCATTAGATTACTACTACCTCGTCTAGACACACTACAGCTGTTTTTACTTCGTGTAAACTACTCACTTTGTACTGATTTTTTCTGCAGTTCCTAGTCATCCGAGGCCTGGTCCCATTGTTCTCTAGCTTCTGAATGTATTCTTCTGCAAGGTCTTCTTGCCACTTTCATGTTTCTAACTTTGCTCCAGCTCCCATCATGCTTTGCATCACTTAAAACTATCTGCTGGCATCTTGTGCCATCTTTTTCCCTGCGTTTCTGTTATTTCCAACAGAGGCCAGGTCCTCAGTGTTTTGCTGTGTCATATAGATTTTATAAAACTTTTTTCCTTTGTGTCTGCCATTACTACATTCTAAGGTAACTTGATGTGATTGTGATTCTATCATTTACTTTTGTCCAATATTTGTACTACAACATTCAACGTTTACTTCAGGGCTAATTTGAATTGTTTGATCTGTTCTACATATCATTTCCGGTATTTGTACTACAATACTCTAATTTTACTCAGAGCTATTCTGGATGGTTTGGTGTAAAATAGTTTATATTCACCAGCCCATTGTTTTAATCTCAGGCTATTACATGTATATTTATTTTTATATTTAACCTCACTTGCTTATCACTTTTGTAATGTCCGCCCGGTCCTAGCTGTGTGGGCACCAAGTGTGCTTTTCACAACTTGGTTGTGCTTGCATTTTTCCTCGGGCTGATATGGTCAGTGGGTCCACTTTCATTAATACATTATTGTTTCACTGGAAACAGTTCACCCTATAAGCTACAGCCGTACTCCTGTTATCTGTTGCTACAAGTGCTAAAACATATATTACCACTTTTGCAAGTCAACGAAGCTTAATTACTGATATCAGAGGAAAAAAGCATTTATTGTACTGTTTCCCCTTTCTTGGATACTGTTTTTTATTATGTTTTTCTGCACAGTATCATGTTAGATTGGAGCTAATATACTGTGTGCCTTCTGCTGCTGCATAGGGGTTTTACAGGGTATTCTTAAACCGCTACAGCTATATACATTGGAATTAATATATTGTTTGCCTTCTGCTGCTGCATATGGGTTTTACAGTCTACATTTGTGTATGCAGTAGCACTTGTATGAAGTAATACTTTTTTCTGAGCATTGTACACAATGTTATTACTAACTGCATAATACCACTTGTTGGTTTTATTTTTCTTTTTTGTTACAATTTCACTGCAGCATTCTTCATCTTTACTATCGTAGACTACTTTTCCAGTTGTCTCTATTCTTAAATCTTTCTCTTTCCTCTTCTCTCATATCTTTCTTATTTTGTCTCTTCCCCTCCTCCCACAGACTCCCTCTTACTGCACTTTGTTTCTTTTCTTTTCTCTTTTTTCTCCCCTTTTGTTCCTTTATATCTCTTGTCCAGCCTCCCTAACCCTCTTGTAGCCATACAAGCTGACTGTATACCTTAAACTAATCGGTTGTTAATTCTTCCTTTTCCAGGCACTTGCTCCTGTGTTAAACTAAGGTGCGAAACATACCTCTACCCAGTCTGAATCTTCTATACCACCTTTACCCAGTCCAACTGCTACCTGCAATTATCTTTTCTCAAAAGTGCTATGTATGTTTACTAGGTATTTTATCTTTGAATGTCATTTACCAGATTTACTATAAGTTAACTGCTGAAGCACACCACCAATCCGTAAACCCCCCAGTCTAAGGTCAAAACACAACTAATCTGTTATTAATTGTCTTCCTTCTCTCCGGACTCTGCTTAACTTATGTGCCTTTTCTCCCTTTCAGCTCTTTTTCTTTTTTCCTCCTCTTCATTTCTTTTTTTTTTTCTTTCCTTCGCCTTTCCTAGGCCAACATAACCTTTCCCTACTATGTGCAGTCTCACTGTCTCTCCCCACACCACACTCTGACAAATCTAACATTGCCAATTCCATTTTCCCCTACTATTAATCCCTGCCATACAAATCCATGGTGGTGCAGCAGTAGCATTGTTGCCTCACAGCAAGAGGTTCTCCCGTTCAATTCTTGGCTGGAGCGCCTTCTTTGGGGAGTCTGTATGTCTCCTCACGGTCAAGTGGAGTTCGAAAGACGTGTGAATGGGCATGCCTTCGTTGAAGGTTGGGCATTGGGCTGGCACCACAGCACCGTAAAAATCTACTGCCAATTATTAGTGGACCAGAGTTCTGCTGCGGTGACCCCTAACCAGGAAAAGCTGAAAGAAGAACAAGAAGAAGAACATTAATCCCTGCATTACATTCTTGTACGCTTCCCCCTCTCTAGACTGATATTTTTGCTATTTTAACTACATTCCTTTTCTTTCTTTCCTTGAACCCATCCCCCTCTCCCAAGCCAAGTTCACTGCTTTTTTATTCTACATTTCCTACAAATTAGTTCCCCCCATTAGATTACTGCTATTTCTTCTAGACATACTACAGCTGTTTTTATTTCATGCTAAACTACTCACTTTGTACTGATTGTTACTGCAGTTCCACTCTGGGTCCAACCCACTCTATTTGCCCTCACTATGATTGGGCTCACTCTGCCCCCTTACCCTACCACCATTCCCACACACCCCCACTTTAATTTAATTTACATTTTTCTCCTTTGACCACACTCCTCACCACCTCTCAACTTCCTGCAACACTCTCCAGTCACCTAACACTTCCCACTTACTTCAATCAACCCACACTACTATAGACTACTACCCCCTCCCCCCTTCTCTAGTGCAGATTATTCATACTTTAAAACCTCTCACACTTCTCCATGCCTGCCACATTATGTTTGCCTCTAAATTGCAGCTTCCTACTTATTATCTTTACCACAGTCATGCTCCTTCTCACCTCTACTGCTACCTCTTATCTATGCACTCTCCCACCTAGTAACTCTTCTCCTATTATTACCTGTCCCATAGCCACTCTCTCCCACTCATTTTTCCCCTATAGTCCCATCTCTTTTTATTCAGTCTAACTCTACTTTACATACAATCAAACTTTTCCCTCTCTCTACTGTCCCAGTCAAAACTAAAGAAAACACCACCTCCAAATTAACCACTTTACTTCCCTTAGACTACTTATTTTAAATTTGTTGCTGTCAGGTGACATACATCCAAACCCTGGGCCTAACCATAGTTCTTCTCTCCCAACTTACCCCTCACACCTCCAAAACTCTACCCCTAATATTTCTTCCCAGTTACCCACATCCACTCCCACCAAAAATCTTACATTACTTTCTACGAACATTCAGAGTATCTTGAACAAAGTCTCTCTCTACCATGCCTGGATGTCCATACATACCCCTGATATTTTATGCCTCTCTGAAACCTGGCTTAAGCCTCATATATCCAACACTGAAATACTTCCCCTAGGCTATAACATCCTCCAGCATGATCACCTTAAAAAGAAAGGTGGAGGTGTTGCTATTCTCTACTCTAACCAACTCACTCTTTACCCTCTCTCAATTACCACTTCAGATTTTCACACAGACAAAATTCTCATAGCCGACTGCCAAATAAACACTCATAAGAAGCTACTGCCTTTATCAAGATCCCCCCATGTAATAATATCCCTGTCCTGGTACACCTTCTCTTTTGGATCTTTCTAAAGATCTCTCATGAAACCATTATCATGGGTGATGTAAACATTTATTTGGAATGCCCTTGATACTGACTCCCCAAACTCCTCCATTAACCTCTTTGGCATCTGCCAGCTAATCAATAACCAGACCAGTTTAGCAAACACACCAACTTAGGTTCCACTCTTGACTGAGTCCTCATCTCCAACCCTAATCTTTATCATAATCCGTCTACCTTGCCCAATGCCCTTATTGATCACCACCCCACCTTCATTATTAGGCATTGTTCCCAGCTACATAGACCCCCAGCTTTACAAAGACTGTTGAAAATTCTCCAGTTTTAACCCTGATACTTTCAACTATCTGCTCTCTTCAATTAACTGGTCCTTCATCCTTAAACTTCTCCTTGAGGAAGCAGTCCTATATTTTAACAATATCTTTCTAGAAACACTCAACTCATTGGTCCTCATTAGGAAACTAAGGATCAAAACTCATTTTGCACCCTGGCTAACACAAGCCACCAGTAGACTTATGAATAAAAGAGATAGTGAATGGAAAAAAATGGAAGCAATTCAAATCCTGCACTGGTCTTCTAACCTACAGAGAGCTCTGTAACTTAACCAAAAAAAGGTTACCTTTGATAAACAAAACGTTTTCCATAAACCACTTGATAACCCACACTCTATCCACCCCCCACACACACAATTCTGTCAACCTGTAAACAAGCTATTACATCCTGGATGCCCGTCCTCTCCCAACCCCTACCCTAATAGCTCTCCCACAGACACAGCTACTTACCTTAATTCCTTCTTTATTGACTCTATCTTCACCCTGACCAAAATGGCAATATCTGTGATCCTGCACCTCTCATTTCTACTCCATCAACCATCTTTTCTCTCAAACCTGTTTCCACAGGCTGTATGAAGTCCCTTCTCTCTAAACGTAAAACTTGTTCTCCATCAGTTGATAACTTACTTCCACAATTCCTGAAAATAGCTGCTAACTATATCGCAATGCAACTAATCCCTCTAATTTCAGACCAATTGCCATCCTATCTCCCCTTCAAAAATGTGGAAAATGCATTCACAAACAGCTCCTCAATCAACCCCTCCAAGAAAATCTTCTCATCCCCTCTCAGCATGGCTTTCGCCCAAAACACAGTACTGCTACTGCTCTTATGTCCTTCATAGATACCATTGCTAAATCCCTTGACAATAATGTTAGTCTCCTGCTTGTTTCTCGATCTATCCAAAGCCTTCATCACTGTTTCTCACAGAATACTTCTATCCAAACTAGCTTCACTAAACCTACAGTGTGGTGCTCTAGCTTTACTAAACCTTTCTAAGTTTTCACTGTCTTGGTTCTCCAGCTACCTGTCAAACAGAGTCCAGGCTGTACAATGGCAGTCTAGCTTCTCTCCCTTCTTACCTGTTCAAACTGGGGTCCCCCAAGGATTCATCGTTGTACCCCTACTTTTCAATATCTTTATCAATGACCTTCACTCTTGTTGCCCACTCTCTACTATTATTCAATATGCTGATGATTACACAATAATCTCCCCCTCTGATGATGATATTACTCGCCTTCATACTCTCACCCAAGACTCCCTTCACTCTGTTGAAAGATAGCTTACTTCTAACCAACTGTTACTGAACCCTAAGAAAACAAAACTCCTCCTATTCCTCCCTACAACTCTCCAGCACCATAAAACTACCTTTTCTATCTTCTCTCTGGATAATACACCCATCACTACTGAACCTCATATAAAACTCCTTAGAATTACTATCGATGACCACCTAAAGTTCGATCTCCACACTCAGCAATGCATTAAAAAGACTCATCAAAATTACGGACTCCTATACAGACATAAACAATTCCTCGCTAATTCCTCCAGACTCTCTCTTGCTCAAGCCTTCCTACTCCCCACACTACTGTATGGAGCCCCTGTACTGACAAACCTCCAGTCTAATCTTCTGACTAAATTAGAACTTACCTATAACAAAATTGCAAGATGTGCATCTAACCTACCCTATCGTACTCATTACTGTGTAGCCCTAAAACAGCCTGCAGTGGCTGGAATTTCAGCACCAAATTCTATTACCCCAACTTCTCACAGCTCATTCAGTCTTACACGATCCATCATTTTGCCCCTTCTCTCTACTCTCATCCAGCCATACACTCCCAACCATGCTCTCCGTAGCTCTCAACAGAATCTACTGCAAGTTTATATGCCCAACAAAAATATTGGCAAACCACTCTACAGCTATTCCATTGCAAATACCTGAAACAAACTACCACTACATCTCAGATCAATCACTAACTCCAGCTCCTTTAAAACAGCACTAAAAGATACCTACCGAAAGTCATGGTCATGCCTTTGCAATGACCCAGCATGACTTATCTTCTTGTTCATAGGTTCATAGGTTCATACTAGGCTATCTGCCCTAGGGCATTTATAAGCCTAGCCAGAGTGTGTTTGGCTTTCGCCAACCATTTTAAATTAATTTTGCTATGCCTTTTTTCGAGGTTAGTATACTGTGCCTCTGTCTAACAGTGACGCAGAAGTGATACCCGGGGTAAACCTACGATCTCCCATCCACTCATCAAGATTCCCCTTGAAGATAGTCAATGAGGGACTCTGCCTAACCTGGACTGTTATTTCTGCCTACTTCTCCCCCGCTCTAAGCTGCATTGTCTATAAAATGAATAAGCTCTACTAATTGGACTGTTGTACCCTCAGCTTCTATTACTGTAGTCTTTCACTTATTTCCTACCTACCTTGCTTTTTCGCCTACTTATTAGCTAGGTTTTTCTCCTGTTTTTACTCTACAATCAACTTCTCACTATAGCTATCTTCCTACCTTGGCTTATAACAGTCTGCATGCTAATAGTCTTCTTGCATTTACACACATCCTCATTCTGCAGTTTTCTGTCTGACTTACTTTCAGCAAATTTGCACTTTGTACTTTTTGTTTATCATATTATTCTTGTCTAACCTAAAAAAACAAAACAAAAAATGATGACCACGTTACTTACTGTTAGTCATTTCATGTTAGTTCGTTTTAGTATTGTTTCTCCTGTAAACACTGACAATGTTGTTCACTTTTTTTTTTTTACTGTTGGAGCTTTTCTCTTCAGGTCTCTGCTGAAAAAGGCCGTCTACCCAGTCAGACTAACCCACTTAAGAAATGTCAAATAAATAAATAAATAATAAATGTTGTACTACTGAACCATTAATAAGATTGGAGTGAAAGTTGTTGATGAAAATACTGAAGAGGTTATAAAATGCAGCCTTAGGGAACACCTTTGGATGTGTCAAGGAATGGACGGAAAGAGTTACACCATTTAGTAGATTGTTGCCTATTTTTTAGGTAGTTTGTAAACTATTTTAGAGTTGGGGGAATACCTAGATTAGAGAGTTTAGTGAGAAGGAGAGGGTGTGAGAAAGTATCAAATGCTTTAGAGAGGTCAAGACATAGTGAGGATACAATTTTGCCAGTATTTCGAGCTCAATTGACTGTGTCCATGAATGATATAAGAGCAGTAGTTTTGCTATGGCCTGGCCTAAATCCATGTTGAGTTGGGAAGAGGAGTTGATTTTGAATTAGATAGTTTAGAAGTTGATTGTGGGTGTATAAGATTGCCTGCCATGAGACTGTGCAGCTCCGAGATTCACCTTGACAATGTCTGAGCAAAAAACAAAGCAGTTTTCCAAGTGATGAACCTCAAATCAGCCTGAAAAGTTGGTGCAGAAGGAGAGGTCAGTTCTTCAAGCATGAAGTTGAAATTCCAAGGAGAAATAATTTGCTTTTGAGGTGTTTGACTGGAAAAAGAGTTGAAAGAGGGAGATCCATGAGCAAACAAGCTGAGATAGCTGCAAGATGCAGCTTGATAGAGGCATAAGATAAGCTATCATTGAGTAGCTCGCATAAATATTTTAAAACCAGAGTGAAATACCACACACTCTACAATATCGGTTAAGCACCACTTAGAAAACCTCTCCCATTTGTAGACATAAGATTTTCTAGTTGCAGTTGTTCTTTCCTCCTTCAATACCTGCTATATGTCCTCATGGAATATGTGCCTAAAAGGTATCAAGATAGAATTGTCTAGGCTGTAAGTAGCAATTGTCCTAAACTGGGGTTTATAATTTGCCCCAACACTTTGTGAGCAGATCCAGAAAGTGAGGAAGCCTGTGGTAATTGCCCTTGGCTAATTCCATTAAAAGTGAGAACTAACTTCCCCTGAGTCAAAAGGGGATCTCTGCAATGATCTTTGCAATTATTTCTGAATCTTCAGAAATACCTTAGGCATCAGTGGAAAAATGCATTAAAGAACATTCCTATCTGAGGGAATGAGAAGGCATCTTTCCTCCAAGCATTGCTGCATAGATTTCTCAAACAGAATTTTTACCACTGTCTGTTTTGAAAGGAAGCAAACAGAACTGTTTGAAATATTTGCTACATACGGACCAAATCTAGACAGACTTCTGTCCTGAGTTTCCACTTGTGAGGGGCTGTCCAGGATCTGTTTAGTCTGTCTGTCCACATGACTGTGGTGTTGTCTATGACCAATAAAAAGGGGACCTGGAGAACTGTAAATGTTGATGAACTTTTAAGGTCTGAATCACTGCTAAAATTTCTTTGACTTTTTGTTCTTTGTACCATTTAAAGGACCCCATTTGCCTTGCATTAGAACTCTTCTGGACACTGTTCCCCATGCAAAATCTGATGAGTCCATCTAGATTGACTGAATTAGGGTCTGATGAAGGAAGGGCAGGTCTAGATTTAGAGACATCTGATCCCTGTACCACTCTAATTCTCATTTCACAACACCCAGCACTGGAACCTGGAACTCCAAGTGAAGTAGGTGCTAGAGCCAATAATTTCTTGAGTTTCACTGAATCTTTCTCATGCAGATTCTAGGCAGTGGTGTCCTGAAGATCACTGATGCCATGAAGTATAGAAATTTGAGAAGCTCTTTTATGGAGGCAGCTACTTGAAGAGGGATATTCCCGAAAATGTTCTGAATAGTCAGGACTTTGTCCTCTGGTAGAAACAACATGCTTTTTTCTGTGTTCATCATACCCCCTAGGAAGACAAGTCTTTGTGAGAGTGTGAGACAGGACTTTTGTAGGTTTATCTTGAAGTCAGGAACAATGGTAAGCATCCCTCAGATCAAAAATCAGCATGAAACAGTTGTCCGGAAAAAGATTTAGAACCATGTGCAGGGTGAGCATTTTGAATTTGTGTACTTTGAGAAAGGTATTTAGGTAAGACAAATCTAACACTGCTCTCCACAGTAGCTCCTTTTAAGATACCAAAAAAATGATGGTATAAAATGAAGGAACCAGTTCTGCAATCCCTGCTTGCAACTTCTGAAAGCATACCAGAGAGAGAAAGAGAGAGAACAGATGTGTCTGCTCTGGCAGGTATAGGGGATTTCCCTAAAGGGAGTAGGATTTTTCTGAATTTCATTGAATTATTCTTAGCGCCCACTTATCTGAGGCTATTTGTGGCCAGGCTGCTGGGTTGAGGGGTCTACATCTAAAGCTTGAATGATCAAAAGAGCGAATGGTCTTTGATCGAGCTTGAAAGATCGAACTTCTAAACAGCGAAGACATGGAGCAGCAATTTTGTTTTCCTAAAGAAAAAAAATCGTTCCTCCGCGAAAAAAAAAACAAACAAAAAAAAAAACAAATGTAAACACAATAAAAAGTGGGGGACTTCACCCCCCACACTCCCAATCTGGGAGGCTGTGCCCCTCACACCCCCCTACTTAAATATACCAACTCCAAGATTGCACCACAGTGGAGGAAATGGCAAACATCCGAAGACAGCCCAGCGATTTTTTTCCCTGGGAAAAAATTGCTGTTCCGTGTCTTCGCTGTTTTGTGCCTTCGATCTTTAAAGCTCGATCAAAGAGCGTTCACTCTTTTGACCATTCGAGCTTCTGATATAGACCTGGGTTGAGTGAAAGCCTGGGGGATGGGAAAAGGGGATGAGGGACAGAAGGGAAGGACAGGATGCCTTAAGTCTTGGCATAGTCATTCTTTAGAAGGGGAATGATCTTTTTTGTAGGGGGGGAACCCTTTTGTTTGAGTTGGAAGCATTATCTTTCTGCCATTTCCTATTAGTACCCTGACTCTTGTAAGGCAGGGAGTTTTGTTTGTTCTGCCCTTTGAAGTTGGATGTCATGTCATGTTAGGGGAGAATCTAGGAGTATGAAACATTCTAAATACCCCTTGCATCAATTTACCTCTGTCATGCCATTATTTGATAATCTGGGTAGTAGCAGGAACAATTACAAGTTCAAACCTTAAAGGAGCATTAAAATCTTGTTTTTTTAAATCCTCAGAAAAATGCTCATTATGTAACCAAGCATGCCTTCACAATACAAGTGGCTGCATTTCTAGAAATAGTGTCTGTACCTTCCAAGACAGTCATCAAAGAATGTTTCAAAACCCAAGTCACATTAGAATCAATCTCATTCATATAACTTCTATTCATCAGGCAAAGATACAGCAAAAATCATCTGAACTCTAAGCACATTGTAAAATAATTTTTCAAATGAAGCCCTGATAATTCAAAATTCTAAAAACTAAATTATTAGACTGAGCCAACTATTTTCCTGGGATTCTGATCACTTGCCAATTTTACCCTGCCGTGTAGGGTTAGAAGAAGCCAAGGCTCTCCTGTTAGAGTTGGCAGATAGAGAATCCACAGCTGGGTCAGCTGACAACATAGCAAAGACAGCTGCAAGATAAGAGTACACCTTGTATTTCCTCAAAGCCATTTAGGAATTGGCTCGTTAGCCAAAGGGGGTTTACATACAGTTTTATAGAATCTTTTAAAGCTGGTAACATAGGAGGAATAGCCAAATTATTTGGAATCTTATCCTCCATAACATCATAAGCTCTGCCACTCTCTGGCATAACTCCAGATTGCTTCCAATCAAATACATCACTAATCCTTGCTAGCGTCTCTGGAAAGGTAAATACTTGCTTAGGTTTTGGAACCTTGTTCACCCTCAGAAGAATCAGACTGGGCAGACACAGAGTGTACACTATTGTCCTCATCAGAGTCCACATCAAAAACTGGAGTGCTAGACTGATCTTTAGATAAAATAGCTCCATAGCCATACTGAACTGAAGCATAAACACTCTTAGCTAAGGCAACCTCATCATCTGTATACATGGTAATAACCCAGTTGTCTGTCATGTGGTGAAGTCTGTTTCTTCTCACTATGAACTACACTAAAGAACAAAGTAGCTGGGTACAAAGTATAACGTTTGGCAAGGAATCTTTTACCCCAGACCTCTACTGCACATAAAGGGTTTGCTTCTCCCAAACCTGAACCAGGTACTGGAACAGCCCTGGAGGATCTGTCTGATCCCTGTAACACACATGGCTGTAGACTATCACCAGAGGGTGATGGGGAAAAGGTAAGTGGTTTGCAGGCAGATTTAAGGCAACCACAGATTCACAAACCATTGCCTGAGGCATGTTTTTGTTGAGTTCTTTTTCTTTTTAAGTGCAACTGGATTTGATGGAGGAGTAGCCTTATCAGGATCCATCAAGTCAGGGGAAAACACCAGCCAGAGTAATGCACTCACAAGTCAAGAGCTGACTAAGGGCAACAATAATAGAAAATACACACTATATCACCACAGAGTAAATAGGGCTGTACTGCATAAAGTATAGCAGAAACAGTTTAAATTGTGCTGAGCCTTGTTCTACAATATGCACATTGGAGAAAACAGTATACACAGTCACAGTAGTAAGTAAAATTCATCAAAATAGTGACAAAAAATCAAACAAATGCCCTTAAATCAAATAGCATAAATAAGCGTTTATTTTGAGATTCCCTTGTCAGAAATGAAACAAGAAATCTCCACAGAAAATGCAAATACAGTCATTTGTGGTAAAATTGTGATTTAATGATAAAAACAGCTGTAGCAGTGCTAAATGAGTAGTACATACCATATAAATAAAGAAAAAAATAAAATGCAATATTTTTTTAGTCAGAGCTTCCAAATAAAGCAGATAAACAACAGAAACAAGAGGCCTTATGTTCACTGACACCATAAAATTTTCAGTTTTCCAGTGTAAGTCATAGAACACTTTTAAAAAGCCCCATAGCTGCTTAAAAGCAATATTAAGCATACAAACAACACAGTAGTAAGATAGAATTCTCCGTATAATTAACAATAGTAAACAGAAGGAGATTCAACTGTGTGAGTCCTACAGCTGGCAGAAAAAGGCTGAATAACTGACTTTGTGTGTCAGGGTAAGGCTTCCCCTGATGGGAGGGGCTTAACCAATCCCCCATCACAGAGTCAGAGGAGGGGAGTCAGAGCTCTGGAAAGTTGCCAGTGCCTATGTTTGTGCAAGCACTGAACCCATATGCCACCGAGGTATTGTGAATAATGAACATAAACAGTCAACACCCTAGAAAAGCTGTATCAGGCTACCATTTCATACTATGAGTCTGACAAGAGTCACCCAGCAGGCACTCCCAGTGCTGTCTACACATCAAGGAAAGGAACAATTTTCAATCCTTAGAGTACCACCTGGTATCCCTACTACTCTCACTGCCTTCAGAAGCCATAGCCATGTATTAGTCTAAATTAGTTCAAAGGTGCATTCATATACTTGGAAATGCTTATATTTTCTCAGAGGAGTTGTGCTGTCAGTTTCCTCTACCATGATTGTAGGCATTCCTGATGTTGGGGAACAGTCTGTGCTTAATGACTATGTCACGTAAACCCAGGCACAGCTGGAGATGATGGTGGTAATGGAAGTGGTCGACACAGGTAGTGTGTTGACCATAACTTCCCTCCCTTTCACAGACACAACTACTGTGCCTGTGCAACCCACCCCTGAGTAAAAAAATGTTGCAGTAGGGCAGGAGGACAGGAGGACAGGATGTGGCTGTTGCATCAGCAATGGGAGCACCATCTCCCCCAATGGAAGATTTATCCTTGGTTGTCTCCTGCTCCACTAAGCATAAGGAGGATGGCAAGGGTCACTGTTCTGGTGGCTGGCAACTCCATGGCTATCACACTCTGCAGATCTGAGTGTTTCTGTGCTAACCATTTGTGCAGGACCATTATGCAGGGGCAGGCAGAGATCAATGCAGCTATATCACATACATATATACATATTATTTATCTGTCAGCTGACACAGAGGGCTGAGGCTGTGACCCATAGTTCCTGTGGTACAGGGTTTGATTTCCTCTGTTTTTGTTTGCCTATTGTGCAACCTTGAGCAAGTTACTAAACCAAACAGTGCTCAGGGACAGATGAGAATTTAAGCTAGGCCCTTCATCGATCCCCTGGACTGAAGGTGCATTAATTGCCTATGAATAGACACCAGAAAAAAATAATTAATAAATCCCAATTAGATTTATCTCCACATTTGGTGGACTTTGTAATTTTTCCAGTACTGGTATCAAACATATAGATTGTTTGTTAGAAATAAACAATCTAGTCTGAAATAGTTCAGGCCAGAAGGTATTAAGAAATATAAAATGAATACAAAATAAATATGATTTTATATGTTTGTAATCATTTTAAATTGCTATCCGTGGCATAACGAATATATGATATGTCAAAATTCAGTTTTGATATGCTAAATATGTACAGTATATTATGGCAAAAACTGATGGAGGTATATGTAGACATCATAGTACAGTAGTAATATAGAATAGTATAATGTGAGTCATCTGCTATTTATATACTTTATAGTATGGTAGATGCTGATTGTGGTTTGCATAGATGGCACACTATTGTAGTAAAACAACCTGTAATGGTATAGCTTAGTAAAATTCAAATGAAGGAATGCTGTTAAAAGAAGTGCTGAAAGATCACAATTTTAGAGATGTTTGCTTCACAAACAGAGATTTTAAGGTCAAGAATGGAAACTGTTGGTGGACCCTGACCAGAAGAATCTGTGTAAATGCCAAGACTATCAAAGAAAGACCTGCCAGTTTACTCAAGAAAAGCCTAACATAGGGATTTACCCAAGGAGCACCAGGAGGATACATGTGGATATTTCTTAGGATTTCAAGTCAGCTTGCCCAGCCCTGCCATAGCAAGCCCATGAATTATAAGGAATCTTGTGTTTTATCCAACAGACTTTATAACGAACTAAGAAACACAGAACTGAACTGCAAGTAACAAGAAGTATGTTAAGCCGAGTTGTGCTTGTTTTCTATTGATATAAAAAGCAACTCTTGCTGGGTAAAGCACCTTCAAAACGAAAACAAGAGCAACTGTAAAAAATATAAGAAGGTGCACCATGAACCAAAATGAACTAAAGGAAGTGTCTCTAGTATATTCCATTTACTGCATATCATTGTATTATATGATTATTTTTCTACCACACAGTTATATTTACTTGTGTACTTTGGATTTTTGGAAATATTTATGACTTACTGATGACTATAATAAAATAAAGTTCTGAGCATATTTGTCAGTTATATTTTAATTATTTTACTGCTATATCTTATTTTCTATTATGAAGTTATTATTTTGTGCTGCGGTAGCATTGTCGCCTCACAGTATGACGTTGTCCTGTTCGATTCTCAGCTAGAGCGTCTTCTGTGTGGAGACATGCGTGAATGGGTGTGCCTTCATTGAAGGTTGTGTGTCAGAGCTGGCAACTCGGCATGTAAAAATCTACTGCCAATCATTAGCGGACCGGAGTTCCGCTGTGGCGACCCCTAACTGGGAAAAGCCGAAAGACACAACAACAACATTTTTTTCTTATATGTATCTAAAACAATTATATACTTCTGGATTATTTTCTACTTATTATTATTTTACTGGTATAGTTTCTTTAATATGTAGTTTATTATTTCATAGTGATTTTATTTCTGCTTATCTATGGGTTACTGTTAACAATAATTACAATGTGGTCTGACATCAAAATAGTGTTAAAAATTTAGATGAAAATGTCTGGGTTGGAGAATACAAAAAGACAGAGAGTGAGAGCAGTGGTGCACATATTAAAGATGCAGGTATTTTGTTAATCATCCTGGAAAAATATGTCCTACTTTTTAGTGTGTGGTGGTTATTGTTATGCCCACAGTTTTAAACAGCTGCATTACTAACCCTAATCCTAAATCTCCCAGGTTCGATCTACAGCAGACTGGGCTAAGCTTATGCCTGACTTTCACCCTTCTGATTCTCTCACACTTCCTGTCCAAGATTGGTTCACCCCTCAGAACATTTTAATCCTAACTCCTTCACTAAACTTAACCGTAGATGTTCCCTTTGGAAATTGGAGTAAACCTTACCTTTGTAAGGGACAAAGGTTAATCAATGAGTTAGCAAGTTGTTCACCTGGACTAATTACAAAGAACAGAGTCCATGTACTAGCAATGCATAGCTTGACCATTCAAAAAATCAATCAGTGAATCACATCCTTTATTCCTTGCTATTGTAGCATAGTAACATAGCATCTCAGCAAAAGGTCTTAACGGAGTAAAGTATAACAATCATTCCAAACAAATAAACAGAGCAATAATTAACACACGTAAAGTTAGCAAACATCTAACCGTTACAGAGAAATAAGAATGATAACATCAATTGCAACATTAAATGACACATGCTTATTTAAAAGTCAGAAATAAAATTTTCATTGTTGAACTACTCATCTATTAAATGATTTAATGTTAAGTGCATGGTAGCTGTACTCCATGTTATAGTGACGACTATACACAAAAACAGATCTTCTATCTAAATATCACTTATAGAAATGTCTTTTAATTTTTGTAAGATATTTATGACTTATTCTTATAGTAGAAGTTACTGATGGAAGTGTGATCTATTTTAAGGCATTTATGACTCCTTCTTATATGTGCCAAGCATTACTGCAATGAATAAAAACAATGCTTGATTTAGCAGAGAATCAATATAAAATATATCTGTTTACCTACTCTAAGTATTTTGCACATACTATAGTCTGTCACATTGCAAAGATGTTCAGAGTTTATGTGGAAATAAACATTTGACTTAACAAACTTATCATGGCAGAGCATCCTTCAATAAGATGCTTAATTGCCTTGCCTTGGGCATCAGTAGTGACAGGTGACACTTCTGTTTTGGTACCTGATGAAGGGGATAACTTAAAGGGAAACACAAAACTAAAACAAATGCACACAGCTACGGAGACAAGACTTGCTAGCAGCTATAAGGATATGGAGGTGTTCCAAGATGTTTTTACTGGATTAAAGTCTATGCAATGAAATTAAAATAAAAACAAATACACTCCCACCAAACATACCACTGCCCTTAGAAGAGGGTGTAAATGAGTGGTAGGCAGTAAAACCTGGGTAGAGAATGCGTTGTCAGTATACTGGAATCTCATTTCTGTAATTATACTGATGTTTATGTTTTCAAAGGTTAGGAAAGACTTAACGGCAGGCAACTTTTTGTCTGGGCGTTGAGCAATGCCATGATAAAACAGGCCTGGTTTGAGACTTCTAGGATGGTGGGCATAGGAGATTGAATTTGTATAAAAATGCATTATGAGGGCAGAAAACATCGTTGTCAATATGTGAAAGCCTTGGGGGGAGAGGTACATGAAGCAGCTAGAATTACAGACAGTCTTCCTCCAAGTTGACATACATAGGACCTCCCAACCCAAATGACACTGCTCACTGAATCAGTTGAAGCAGATGCCCTATGCTGACCGCCTTAAAAACTCCAGCTATACTCTGTCACATATCGTCTACTCCGAGGCAATCTCTGCTTAACATACAAGGCCATGTCAAACCCAGAGCTGTTGGACATGCTACACTTAAAGAAATCCCAATCCCTCAGAGCCACATGTTCCAGGGATCTAAACCTTGTCATCACAATAAACAAAACATGCTGGAGGGATAGGATCCTGACCCAGAGACTCCCCAGACTCTGGAATTGACTGCTCATACATGTCAAGCAGAGCACTTCTTTGGCCCTCTTCAAAAGGAACCTTGATGATTGGATGGGAGAAAGGAAATTCACCCCAGGGATCACATCAGTCACCCTGCTAGACAGGGGTCCAGGGAAGTAAATATTGTGAGAAGAAATAGCCAGGGAATTGTTATGGATAGGTTTGTATAGGCCCTAGGGCCGATAGCCTAGTACCAACCTATGCACCTATAAACCTATAATTGTTTTTTATTTATATTGTGGCATCATTCATAGTTATGGCAGGTTACTGCTCAAGCTTAATCGAATACCAACTTACACAGAGAGCACAACCATGCTTCTTTTAATATCATCCAACCTGGAGCACCAAAGGTCATTCACTCCCACAAGTGCAATGACCAGGGCATATCATATCTTAGAGTTTAAGGATATAAAAGTCTTGGGAACATCAAGAATTCTGGCATCTGATAGATGACAGTCATTACACCTTTGCTCAGCCTGTTGAGTGGTGCATCTTTATGCCTAAATTCTAAGTCAGATATGACAAGGACATACTGCTTTGGTGACATTAGCTTGTGGTGGAAACAGGAGTGTGTTTAGTGGGTGAATTGTGATTGTGTATCTAAGGCCTTGGCAGGTTAGCAGCTAGGAAGTCTAGGATGCTTTGAGAGGGATTTTTCTTTCTCAGCATGTTTAGGTTTGGTACTAGGGTTGTGCTGTGGTGGTGTAGGTGTTCAGGGAGCACTGATAACCTGAGTACATGAGGGATGTTAAAGGTTTCCCCCCAGTTCAAATACACAAGTGAATTCTTTGTTAGACATTAAGGGGTTGTATAAGAGCATATTACAGTTCCTGCACTGCCTCAAACTGCCTAATGCAAGTAGGCTGGCAACACAAGGGGTACAGGCAGAATGTCATCTCATGGTGTCTGGAATTTAACTGGGCTAAATAGTATAACAGTTAGGCAATATGCTAGTTACAATACAGCAATAGTAACTTAGATGCTTAGCTGACTGTCACAAGCTACATCAATAGTAGTTTGGTGTAATGTGGAAGGAAAGCACTATCAAAGAGAACATGGATTACTAGTATCAATGTTCTTAATATTATAGGACAAGAAGCAATGCATATTACATGCGCAGATACCTTCAAATGATACCTTTGAAAGAGCTCTGAAAGGTTACTTTCTAACTTTCAGTCATTGCATCCTGAGCCTTTTGATGAATCTAAGTCATAACAACAGAACAAAAACAAGTATTCACAGCTCTAGAGCCATAAATCTTACTACAGAAGTACACACAAAATGGTTCAGAATAAGCTTTTTTTTTTTTTTTTGTTTTTTGGGGTTTTTTTTGGAATAATATAATGCACTTTATTGAAAGCATGAGCCAAATGTCCATCTTTTCCTTTGCAAACTTAATTACGCAACAACTTCTTTATAATCATATTAATTCAGCATTCATCCCATCATTCAAGTATCTCATGCTGCTTATCGATTAGTATTATTAGGTTTTGTTCATGTAATTATTCTTATTGATTAGGTACATTTCTTATGTTTCTGTTATGCAGTTACCATGTTATGGAGACAACTTCCCAATAGAATGGCTTAACCTATTAAAAGAGGTATAAAGGGGCTCATGAGCTCAAGTAAAGGTAAGGGTATGTTTACCAATGGGAGCACTAGCACATCTTTTAGGGGATAGAATTTATTAGATTCAAAACCTTAAACAGAATTTTATATAACAATAATCAGTTTATTTTTTTTCTAGTACTCTGTAAATCAGTTACAATATCGCAGTAAATATTCACGCTACAGAAAAAGTGTCAGCAACCTTTTTGTTCACCCAGTATTGAGCTTGCAAATGAGTACAGGCTATGCTGTTCACATTGCTTTGTTGCTAAAAATTTTACAGAAATATTGAAATTATGACCATTTCCATAACTGTATATAGCAACTTCACTAACGTCTCTATAGATATTCTAGGTAGAGTCAAACAACATTGGTAGTTTATTGTCCATAATGTAAGTTAATACAATATTTTTCAAGATTTTTTTATAAAAAAGATCATACTATTAACTGGAATCAGTGACGGTATTCCATGATTAAAGAAGTTCTATATTTGGAAGGAGAAAAGCAATAATCGTGTCTTTGCAAATAAATTTGATTACATTTACTATAATGGCCATCCATTTTTTTTTTTTTTTTTTTATTTCTGGAGTTAATTCATGCTGGAAATATTCATTCTGGGCAACTTTTATGTAATATGGCTTTGGCGTTATTAATGTAAATATCATTATCAAAACTTAGATGCCTAGAAGCATCACTTAGCTGATTGAATGGAAGTCTCACTAGGTTTAATAAAGCTCTGGAAAGCAACATTCTAAAACAGATCTTAGAAAACTTAGTTAATGAGGTGTTTTTATGGGTCCCCTTCACATGATCGACTTTTCACAAAGTCGAAATTCATATGGCCAAGACCATATGATCGACATTTGAAAAGCTGACAATGGCTAACCGCTATCTCTGCACAGTGCGGAATGGGAAAATTTCCCTCTTCCGCACTGTAGTGAGATCTCAGAGTTGGTATATTTAAGTTACGGGGGTGTGGGGAGCATAGCCCCCCTGCTAACAGCTTTTAGGTATGTGTTTATTGTGTTTTCGTGTTTACTTTACATGTTCAGCTTTTCCAAAGTCGATCATGTGGTCTCGGCCATATGAATTTCGACTTTGTGAAAAGTCGATCATGTAAATATGGCCTATATATATATATATATATATATATATATATATATATTTTTTTTTTTTTTTTTTTCTTAGCTTGGGTCATTAATTAACTAAGTAATTAATTTTGATTGGATACACTTCATTGGATACACTTCATTTAGGACACTGTTCACATAACCTGTAAATGTTTGAAACAGTTATCTGAAGGCTAATGGCTTTATTGGAAAGGCACCACAGCTCTGTCTCTTGTGAGTCAGGCAGAAATTAGAACTGATCAATTAAGGACTCACACATAAGACAGAAGAGGTCACTTAAGGTTGATCATTTGTGAACTGAGGGGG